>NC_041378.1:16646150-16796150 GCF_900634415.1 Cottoperca gobio | reverse complement strand
AATCTGGGTCCCACTCGCAGTGAGGGAGTAGCGAGCCGATTGGCCGATGCAGAGCGAAGTGAACGCGCTGGGGTGTATGGTTCGACCATGGCCTGGATGTAGGAAGGGTCTGATCCATTCACAGCACGGTAAGCCAGCACCAGAGTCTTGAAGCAAATTTGGGCCGCCACTGGTAGCCAGTGAAGGGAGCAGAGAAGCGGGTGAGGGTTTCTTTAAGAGAGGGTTCACTCTTACCTCCTTAAGATTATTAGGAAAGCAACCCGTTGTTAAGAAAGTGTTGATGAGATGGGTGAGAAAATTAGGAAGTTAAGAGAAGGACTGGAGAAGGTGAGAGGGGATACGGTCCAGAGGGCAGGTGGTAGGACGGGCAGAGGTAACGAGAGATAGAACTGAATTGGAAGAGAGGGGGGAGAAAGAAGTTAGAGTGGGGGGAAGTGATGTGGATGGTGAACAGTTGATTTTAGTTGGAAATGAAGAGCGTATGTCATCAAAGTGGGACGTAAGAGGGAGTAAGAGTTTTTTGGGGTTGGAGAAGAGGTGAGAAGAGGATTGCATTTTTTGTTGGAAGAAAGTGCTTTTTGCTTTTGAAATAGAGGAAGAGAAGAGGAGAGAAGAGTTTGAAAGGCAAGGAGGTCGTCAGGGTGTTTTGATCTCAGCCATTTTCTTTCAGTTCCCCGAAGGATGGTTCTGTTAGCACGCACAGAGTCATCCAACCAGGGAGCTGGAGGGGACTGGTGAACCTGCTGCAAGGTGAGAGGACAGAGAGAGTCCAGAGTAGAGAGGAGAGTGTCTGTGGCAGAGTTGGCAAACATCAGTGAGAAGGAGTCGGGAGAAGGAAGGGCCGAGAGGACAGCTGAGAGGGAGAGAGGAAGCGAAGGTTACGGCGGAGAGGTACAGTTTTCGGGGAGATACATTTGTTAGATTGGGAGAGTGTAGGATATGAAAAAGTGATCAGAGATGTGAAGTGGGGTTACAGAGAGGTTTGAGGTAGAGTAGTTTCTGGTGAATATGAGGTTGAGGTGGTTGCCAGCTTTGTGAGTAGGAGGGGACGGACACAGGGAGAGAGCACCACCACAGTTGTCTTCCAGGTCTTTTGGTGTTGCTGAGCTCATCAGTGCGTTCTTTCTTTTTAAGAATGTACCAGTTGATTTGGCCACACCTAATGTTTTTGCTATTTCTCTGATGGGTTTGTTTTGATGTTTCAGCCTAATGATGGCTTGCTTCACTGATAGTGACAGCTCTTTAGATTTCATATTGAGAGTTGACCTCAACACATTCCAAATGCAAATACCACACTTGAAATTAACTCTAGACCTTTTATCTGCTCCTTGTAAATGAACTCATGAGGAAATAACACACACCTGGCCATGGAACAGCTGAGCAGCCAATTGTCCAATTACTTTTGGTCCCTTAAAAAGGGGATACCACGTATAAAATGTGTTGTAGTTCCTCCACCATTCACCTAATTTGGATGTAAATAAACATCCAAATCAAATTAATGCTGAAAGTCTGCACTTAAAGCACATAATTGTTTAATTTCAAGCACATTGTGGTCGTGTACAGAGCCAAAATCATGACAATTGTGTCAATGTCCAAATATTTATGGACCTAACTGTATTTGTATTTTATTTGATCAAATCTGTTTTATTTTTGCATTAATTATTTTTGCATTCTACCCGTTTTTATGTTAATTTGATCTATTTTCCCTTATTGTAAAGCACTTTGTGCTGCATTTCTTGAATGAATGCTATACACATTAAGCTGTTTATTTTTATTTCAAAGAATTAGCTTAAAATTGTGCAATTTCTTCTTCTTTTTTGATTGTTTTGATTCTGTTAATTAATTTATTGCTTAAGTTGACTAAACAAGAATCTTGCCTGCCTACTGCACAATACTGGCAATCTTAGGACTAAGGTGCATTTCATATTTTACATTTTGAGTCAGATACACGTTTTCTATAAAGAAAGTTCTTCGGATCACAAAATATTTTATTGTGTATCCCCAAGATTGGCAAGTGTTTATTCATATACCAAAGGCACAAGTAGAATCAAAACCAAACAAAAAAATTTCAAAATGTATTGAACACGCTTAAAACCCTCCTGTTGTCCTGGGGTCATTCTGACCCCAAAAGAAATCTTTTGCCATCAAAATATGTTTTTTATTAATCAAATGGTCCGAAAAGAATGGGTTTTTAATAATTTAATAACTTCTGTTGTCCTCTGGGGTCAAAAAGACCCCGCAGCAATCGGGCAAATTGTCACACAATAATGCTTTCCAACAGATGAGGAGGCAGAAGCGCTTCACTGTACAAGAGGCTCATGAGTAAATTTTGAATTTTGAAGAATGACCAGGAGGACAATGCTGAATATAATGAGGAGGAAGAATCTGAGGAAGAGGACCCAGCTGAGATAGTAGAATATTTCCAGTCAAAGGATGAAACATTGATCTGGTCTTCCATTCCTCCCAGTGACGGACGACGCATATTGACAGCAGAGAGCAGAGAGAGAGACAAGCTACCATGTCTAACCGTTTTCCGTGCTACCATGACACTCAAGACATTTCATGAAATCTCAAGAGTGATTCGATTTGATGATAAAGACACAAGAGAAGATGGCCGTGCACGAGACAAACTTACTCCCATTTGAGACGTATGGAACACGTTGGTTTCTCTCCTGCCGTTGATGTATGATCCAGGCACTGATGTGACTGTGGATGCGATGCCAGGCCCAGCTACGCCTTGAACATGCAGGTATACACTGGCAAACCTGCTGGTGCGCAGTCAGAAAAGAATGAGGGCATGAATGAGGAATTGTTGCGGTCACTTCCATGTTAGGAAGACAGGGACTGGCTTTCCGGGGCCATGATGAAAGTGAAGACAGCACAAATAGAGGCTACGTTCTGGCTTGCATGGAACTTTTGAAAGTGTTTGATCCTTTCCTTCAAAAATACAATGCTCCATCAAATGCTTCCTATGTCTCATCACAATCCCAGAATGAGATGATTGTGTCTTGTGCTCATGAAGTTACCAACGTCATTGTATCTGAGATGACAAAGTCCACAATGTACGCGATCATGGCAGATGAGGCAAGGGATGCACACTCAGAGCAGCTGGCTGTTTGTGTTAGGTATGTCTCGGAGGGGGAAGTGAAAGAACAGTTTCCTAGCACTTACAGAGATAAAGTAATTTGATTCCCTGTCCATAACAAAAGAGCTGCATTAGTAGATCCAGAACAATGGTCTCGCAGAGCTTATGTGTGTAGCACAAACATACGACGGTGCCGCTGTTATGAGCGGGTCAACTGGAGGGGTCCAAGCACATTTTAGAAAGCTCCACCCTGAGGCTATCTATGTACATTGTTATGCTCACGACTTAAACCTAGTGTTGTGCCACACTTGCAGGGCTGTTCCAGAGGCAGTGGAGCTCTTCAATCTTTTAGAGTATGTGTACTCTTTTTTTAGCATGTCACTTGTCTATCATCACAGGTTCAAAGAAGCTGTCCAGGCTTGGACTAACATCAGTTGAGCTAGTGAAACTTTCGAACACTCGCTGGACATGCCAACTGCGTTCAATCAATACAGTTCTAGAGGTATTACCTGCAGTTCTTGAGTGCCTCTCTCACAAGGAGGTCCAAAACGACTAAGAATAGAAGCAAAATTACCACAAAGAGACCCAAAATGACTACAAAGAGACGCAACATTATTAAAAATAGATGCATAACAATCAGTGATGCAAAATGACTACAAAGGGATGCAAAAAGTAGACTCTTTGAGTTTAGGTGTCTTGTTTTGTAGACAGGGTGGGGGGCCTCCTACATGTCTGTGCCCAGGGGCCCATTGTCTCATAATCTGCATTGTGAGTCTCAGCCTTGCAGATAAGAAGTACTTACTGTACTACCTGGCAGAAGGGCAGTCTCTACACAATTTATGTGCAGGGCCCACAAAGTATTCAGCAAGATGTAAGAGAATTGGCTGACCTGGATGTTAATCTGTCAATATTGACCAATGAGGTAGACTGAAGCCTTAAAAAGTGAAGGAGAAAACGTGGGACCACACAAGACTGTTTGAGCGTAACAGAACCGAAGCTAATGAGCATGAAACGAAAATATTAGCTTAGTGATTCTGACAGTTCAAATGTAGCATATTTGTCAAAAATAACCTGATTTAATAAAAGATTGTCACTGGCATGGAAGAAACATAAACGTCTTTCATATTCCCCTCATAACATAACAATTAGACCTGATGTTCAGATGTAAATGTTTCCTAGGAACGTCAAAGGGCTTTAAATAAGAGTTATGTTAATAGCTTTGATTGACAGGTGTAAATCACTGTCACTTGTTGTGAGAAACACACCTAATGTGTACCGTTTCTGTAAATATGCAACAACTAGTCACGTCCAACTGTGCGGATTAGCATCAAAACGCACACAGTGCACATGGTTTTGATGGTAAGGGGCGGGGCCTGCGTGTGCGTGGGGTTGCTACAGCGAGTGCTGGACCGTGCGTTGTGCAGGCGGTTGTGTGTATGGTGGAAGAGCAAAAGTGTTTTGGCACCATAGATGGAAGGGTGCAGCTCGGGGCTGGGGTTCAATCAGTCCTGCAATAAGGAGACGGGTTACTATTACTTTTGAAAAAGAAAACCGCCTCTTAACATTGTTCAAATGTATGGTGGGTGGTAGGACAGCAGAAGCCCCTTCATACATTTCTCTACTGTAGTAGGGCTTGGAAAATCAATCTCACATTGTGCTGCATTTATTATAACTTACACTCTATTTCCCCACATCAATACATGTTGTTTTTAAGATAAAGAGTATATGGCACCCAATAACATATTTCAGTGTTCCTGCCAACGGAGCCCAGCGCCCTGCCTGAAATTTAAGGTGTTTCTTTTCTTTTTTCTCAAATTTCAAAAGAAATGTGCGCACACACCTACATAGTGGATAAAAACGAGAGGGGATAACTACATAGAAACCGCGCCACGCACGCAATCTCCACGCGCTGCGCACGCAACCCCCCCCCCTCGTCGCACGGTGAGCGCCCCTCAAAAGCAGTAAACCTAGGGGAAACACTGTATTTTGATAACCAAAAGAGGAAGCAGCATACCCTGACACACTGACAAAGTTGTGCCACTGTTAACCGATACCCCGACCTCATCATTGTCTGAGACAAAGTGACGCAGGTTAAACCTGCGTCAGCTAAAAGGGTAAACACTTGACATCCAACCGGCTCTTGTAACCTCTGCCTGGTCGGCAATGTGTTTACATGCACTTACTATAAGTAACTGGGTTACAGTGGTTCCTAAATGTCCTACAGTATGTACGAGAAAACCAGTTTCCATAATTGGAGTAAGGTTAGAGCTTAGAGATTTCTTCAGCTAGATGTCTCTTTGAAAAAACTCATCTCGTGGCCATGTGTACAGGTAACCAGGGTTTATAATGAGCTTTTTCCGTGTAAGAATGTGCATAACACAGATTTCAGACAGGCAAAGTATCGCTGTGAGAGCATAGTGGTAGGATGAAATTACATGTAGCAATACATCCTCATACTCAAGATAATTTAATATACAACCTGACAAATTATCACTAACATAATGTAGCCTCTAGAAGTCTGAACAAGTCGTTAAACTGTAACTGAACTGTAGCTGTACTGCAGGCTGAGCCATATGATGAGCAACCTTTGTAATAACAATGGTGGATCAGTAGAGCATTACATGACGTCATATTTCCAAGCCCTATTCATAGAACCTTTCAAACACATTACTGGAGAAACAAAAAAGAGAAACTCGTTCATTTACAAATGACACACCAAACATTTTCAAGAAGTGCATAATTCAAAGCAAACCATGCAATCAAGACAAGAGTTTAAACTCAGTGTTTCCCTTACCATTGTCTTGGAGGGGCGCTGCGCCCCCCCAACGGAGCCCCGCATGCCCCCTGAAATTCAAGGTGTTTTTTGTGTGTGTTTTTTTTTATTCACAACTCACTTTTCACATTGACAGGTGCTCTTTCATTAAATAAACTAAACACTTATGTTACTGATCTAATTTATGTGCACGTTTCAGTTTGTACTGCGCATTCACATTCTGTCCTACACTCCGTTTTGCGAAGGGCGGGGCTTCGCACCTGACGTGCGCACACACCTACAGTCAGTGCGGAGGAAAGGAGAAAACTAAATAGAAACCGTGCAACGCACCCCCCCCCCCGCACGGTCAGCACCCCCCCGAAGCAGTAAACTTAGGGGAAACACTGACACTATACCAATCACAGAGTCAAACGATGTTTATCATGCTGTTGTGAGGATGGTGCATGCGAGTACATGTCAGTTCTTACCTGTAGTGCCCACGAACGACCCCGTCTGGGTTGAACATGTGAATGAGCTTGAACAAACATGTTTCTAAGCGCGTGAGCACGAGGGTCATCTCTTCTTAGGATAAAGTTGAGGAAACCGTTGAACACAACAGATGGGGTGCACTCGACTGCTGAGAAAAAACACCTGCGAACACACGCAGACACACAAGGGCCAAGGGTCAGCATCACTGCTTTGACATTACCAAAGAGACTACTGAGTGAGTGTTGTGTATGAGTGAGTGATACCCTTTTGCTGGAGAAGCAGGTGGGGTCTTGGAGTGTTGGTGTCAGGAAACAGTTTAGGCAGACGGGGTTCTTTCTCCTCTTGCATCTCGTTGCAGTTGGTCACAGTGAGCAGGTCCATCCTGTTGCCATCTAGAGAGTGGCAGAGCAACTCCCTCTGGGGCACTGACAGAGAAAAAATAGAGATTGGAGGGACAGAAGGTAAGAAATTGTACAAATTAGAGGGGTAGGGGAAAACAAACAAAAATGTTTTAAACACGTGCAGTGTGTTTGGGAGCCAAGAAATGTTTACACTTAGTCTGTATTTTGTTTAATAGTTTACGTAAATTGACATAAACAAGTGATTTAATTGAATAAGTTAATTCAAGTAATTTGTTAAATCAGCTAATAATCATTGGATTTAATTCATGTTGATGTGAGCAGAATAAACGGTGATGCATGTTACCGTCACTTTAAGAGAAATAGGTCTCTTGTGCTCCTGGGTGAAATTGTGAAGGCGGGGTTTTGTTCAGTTGAGGCTGAAGTAACGACGAGCCACAAGGTTTTTCTTGCTGCAGTTCAGTTTGCTCATTAGTAGAACTTTACTTTAAATACTGTAAGAAGATACTAAAAAACTGGAAAGCTTTGTTTTATCCTTTTTACATCGGAGTCCTGTGAACGTTTCTCCTTCTCAAGTTAATGGCTTCTACAGTGTGCGTGTTTGAGGCGTCTCTGTGTGTGTTGTGTTTTACCTGCTTGGACTGAGTTGAGCAGCATTGGGGTAGCTCTTGTCAAACTGCTGCAGCATCTCCTGGCACTCACTGTAAGAGAACGGGAAGCAGAAGGAGAAGTAGGTGGTCGTGCCGCGCGCCTCCAACAGCCGATGAGTGAAGGAGAGGATGAACTGGTTATCTACAATCTGCAAAGTGACAGAAGGAAGGAAGAAGAGACGTGTTATGAGAAAGATAAAAATAGCTGTCGGAAACCAGACTGACGCTCATCGTCTCTGGCTCCTGATGCCCACATCCTCTCCCTGACAGCCTGTATGTGTACATACCTCACATGTGGGTCTGTCCCGGATCCTTTCTCAACGGTTCTTGCCAGGTAAAGTGCGCACGAGAGGAGCTTCCTCTGGTTGTTCATGTTCATCACATTGATCTTCAGTATCTTCCCGGGTGCGGCACCCTGAACACTGAAGTAAAACCATGATCTGAAACACAAAAACATGCTATAAGTAATGTAGCTCAGTGTAAGGGTTGTGTGCAGCGAGTAAACACATGTAACTAATAGGAAACATTGCTAATAGGGCTGGACAATCGGGTGAAAACAAAAAACACTTATTGTGCCACATTCCGTTTTGCAATGATGATCTCGTTTCGTCTTGTGTTATATATCCAGCAGTGCGCTTTCGTCAAAAAGTTCAGCTCGAGCCAGGATTACGGAATGAGAGCCTTTGGTCAATGAAAAGTAAGTTAAAAGCAATTCAGCTGTTTGGAAACAACTGGTTTCAAGGAGTCCGACATGGTTTGGTACACAATGGTGACTGTACCACAAGGCAATACGACCAACCAGAGACCAAACAATAAAGGAGCAAAAGACCGCCTCAACTTCTTCCACTGCAAGTCATTGATTAAGGTCACTCTTTATACATAGTTCATCTATTTATTTTCCTATAATTTATTGAATTAGATTAAATTAATTTGATTTTTACTGTTTGATATATACATTATATCAAATGATATATACATTACCTCTCTGGGAACCATCACCTTATCGTGGTGGAGAGGTTTGTGTGTCCCTATGAACCTGAGAGCTGTGTTGTCTGGAGCCTAGTGCTCCTGGTAGGGTCTCCCAAGGCAAATTGGTCTCAGGTGAGGGGCCAGACTAAGAATGGTTCAAAAACGACTTCATGAAAGAAAGGGAAAGGAAAGGAGAGACCCTGCCCGGAGGAAGCCCGGGGCCCCCGTCTGGAGCCAGGCCCAGAGGGAGGGCCCGACAGCGAGCGCCTGGTGGCCGGGTTTGCCACGGAGCCCGGTCGGGCACTGCCCGAAGAAGCTACGTGGTGCCTCCCATCCATCCTGTGGGCCCACCACTCATGGGAAAAACCGCTGGGGTCGGGTGCGCTGTCACACGGGTGGCAGTGATGGTCAGGGACCTCGACGGACCAGACCCGGGCAGCAGAGGCTGGCTCTGGGGACGTGGAACGTCACCTCTCTGTGGGGGAAGGAGCCGGAACTAGTGTGGGAGGTGGATCGCTACCAGTTGGATCTGGTCAGGCTTACCTCCACGCACAGTCTTGGCTCTGGAACCGTACTCTTGGATAGGGGTTGGACTCTATTCTTCTCCGGAGTTGCCCAAGGTGTGAGGCGTCGGGCCGGGGTGGGGATACTCACTAGCCCCCGGCTGAGCGCCGCTACGTTGGAGTTTATCCCGGTGGACGAGAGGGTCGCCTCCCTACGCCTTCGGGTTATTGGGGGGAAAACTCTGACTGTTGTTTGTGCCTATGCCCCAAACCGCAGTTCTGAGTATTCGGCCTTCTTGGAGACCCTGAATGGAGCCTTGCAGGGGGCTCCAGTAGGGGACTCCGTAGTCTTGCTGGGAGACTTCAACGCACACGTGGGAAACGATGGAGACACCTGGAGAGGCGTGATTGGGAGGAAGGGCCTCCCTGATCTAAACCCGAACGGTTGTTTGTTGTTGGACTTCTGTGCTAGTCATGGAATGGCCATAACAAACACCATGTTCGAACATATAAGTGCACTGTGGTACCAGAGCACCCTAGGCCAAAGGTCAATGATCGATTTCGTAATCGTATCATCTGATCTGAGGCCGCATGTTTTGAACACTCGGGTGAAGAGAGGGGCGGAGCTGTCGACTGATCACCATCTGGTGGTGAGTTGGATCAAGGGGTGGGGGAAGACTCTGGACAGACCTGGTAAACCCAAACGGGTAGTGCGGGTGAACTGGGAACGTCTGGAGGAAGCCCCTGTCCTGGGGATCTTTAACTCACACCTCCGGCGGAGCTTTTCAGCCATCCCTGTGGAGGTTGGGGGCATTGAACCTGAGTGGGTGATGTTCAAAACCTCTATTGCTGAAGCTGCGGTGATGAGCTGTGGTATCAAGGTCTTAGGTGCCTCAAGGGGCGGTAACCCTCGAACACCGTGGTGGACCCCGGTGGTCAGGGAAGCCATCCGACTGAAGAAGGAGTCCTTCCGGGTTATGTTATCAGGGAGGACTCCAGAAACAGTTGCAGGGTATCGAAGGACTAGAAGGGCGGCAGCTTCTGCTGTGTCAGAGGCAAAGCAGTGGGTGTGGGAGAAGTTCGGAGAAGCTATGGAGAAGGACTTTCGGTCGGCACCACGGTGCTTCTGGAAAACCATCCGGCACCTCAGGAGGGGGAAGCGAGGAACCATCCAAGCTGTGTACAGCAAGGGTGGGACCCTGCTGACTTCAACTGAGAAGGTTATCGGCCGCTGGAAGGAGCACTTTGAGGAACTCCTGAATCCGACTAACACGCCCTCTATGGTTGAGGCAGAGCTGGAAGCTGATGGGGGATCATTGTCAATTTCCCTGATGGAAGTCACTGAGGTAGTCAAACAACTCCACAGTGGCAAAGCCGCAGGGGTTGATGAGATCCGTCCAGAAATGCTGAAGGCTTTGGGTGTTGAGGGGCTGTCTTGGTTGACACGCCTCGTCAACATTGCGTGGAAGTCTGGGACAGTGCCTAGGGGTTGGCAGACCGGGGTTCCCCTATTTAAAAAGGGGGACCAGAGAGTGTGTGCCAACTACAGGGGTATCCCACTTCTCAGCCTCCCTGGTAAAGTCTACTCCAAGGTACTGGAAAGGAGGGTTCGGCCGGTAGTCGAACCTCTGATTGAAGAGGAACAATGCGGATTCCGTCCTGGTCGTGGAACAACAGACCAACTCTTTACTCTTGCAAGGATCCTGGAGGGGGCCTGGGAGTACGCCCATCCGGTCTACATGTGTTTTGTGGATCTGGAGAAGGCGTATGACCGGGTCCCCCGGGTGATACTGTGGGAGGTGCTGCGGGAGTATGGGGTGAGGGGGTCACTTTTGAGGGCCATCCAATCCCTGTACGCCCAAAGCGAGAGTTGTGTCCGGATACTCGGCAGTAAGTCGGACTCGTTTCCCGTCAATGTTGGCCTCCGCCAGGGCTGCGCTTCATCACCAATCCTGTTCGTGATTTTCATGGATAGGATATCGAGGCGTAGTCGTGGAGGAGAGGGGTTGCAGTTCGGTGACCTGAGGATCTCATCGCTGCTCTTTGCAGATGATGTGGTCCTTATGGCATCATCGGTCTGTGACCTTCAACAGTCACTGGATCGGTTCGCAGCCGAGTGTGCAGCGGTTGGGATGAGGATCAGCACCTCCAAATCTGAGGCCATGGCTCTCAGCAGGAAACCGGTGGATTGCCTACTCCGGGTAGGGAATGAGCCATTACCCCAAGTGAAGGAGTTCAAGTACCTCGGGGTCTTGTTCGCGAGTGAGGGGACAATGGAGCGAGAGATTGGCCAGAGAATCGGAGCAGCGGGGGCGGTATTACAGTCACTTTACCGCACCGTTGTGACGAAAAGAGAGCTGAGCCAGAAGGCAAAGCTCTCAATATACCGGTCGATCACGGGTACAAGCGGCCGAAATGGGAAATGGGTTTTCTCAGACGGGTGGCTGGCGTCTCCCTTAGAGATAGGGTGAGAAGCTCAGCCATCCGTGAGAGACTCGGAGTAGAGCCGCTGCTCCTTTACGTTGAAAGGAGCCAGTTGAGGTGGTTCGGGCATCTAGTAAGGATGCCACCTGGGCGCCTCCCTAGGGTAGGTGTTCCAGGCACGTCCAGCATGGGAGGAGACCCCGGGGAAGACCCAGGACTCGGTGGAGAGATTATATCTCCTCACTGGCCTGGGAACGCCTCAGGATCCCCCAGTCGGAGCTGGAGGATGTGGCCCAGAGAAGGGAAGATTGGGGTTCCTTACTGGAGCTGCTGCCCCCGCGACCCGATCCCGGATAAGCGGTAGACGATGGATGGATGGATGGATGGATGGATATATACATTATTGATTAGATTTATTCATCTAATTGTTTTTACATTTATTTTTCAGAGCAATAACATCAACAGCTGACCTAGAATCTAGCACAGGGGTCACCAACCTTTTTCAAACAGAGCTGAATAATACGAAGGGCTACTTGTTTGATACAAACTTCCTGAGTAACATAGTTGCACGGTTCACCTTTAATGATAATATTATCATTAATAATAATCATAATAAATATTAATATATGTGAAGAGACCGTCTGATCACATGTTAATGTTAATTATTCCTCACAATAATTATTAACAATGATTTACCATGGTAGGAAAAACACAGATATATTTAAACATGCAACATTATTTATTTATGTTCTCAATCGATTTCAACATCTTAAAGTCAGAGTTATCACATCTGATATTTTTGTAAATATCTGTATAGACAGTTTTTTATGAATGAGCACATTTGTAGCATTTTGTTCAAAATCACACCAGTTATATTTTAGTACAAAGTATCACTTTCAAATTAAGGAAATCCTTAACTGTCACATCTTCAAATCATATCCTGTTTGTACAAACACTAACTGTGTAACATCGGAGTGGAGATCACATCATACCTGTCAACCCTCCCATTTTTCCCAGGATTATCCCGTATTTTCACTTCCATCCCGTTTTTCTCCCGTTTAAATATTTTCCTGTAATTATCCCGTATTTTTAACCTTAAAAAAAGCAGGTGGCAGTATTATGTTTAACTTTAGCTGAAAAACGTTATCCGCGAGTAAACACACAGAAGAAGAAAACAGGAACAATAACACAGAAGAAGACGAAAACATATGGATGAGTCACAGTGAACGGGAGATAGATGGAGACGCGGTTGTACCTGCCAAACAAGTTAAAACTTTATGCAAGTAACTAGACAAATGAGAGGAGACCTTCCCTTATTTATTAAAAGCAGAGTTGGGCAAACTCGTGCTTTTTGTTAAGTGTGCCATTCAGATGTTAGCATCGCACACGACGGAATAAGCGATGTTCGCCAGCAAAAAAAATCGTCCAAGCACAAGCACGCCAAGAGGCACAAAAACATCCACTGTCAATGACTTCATTTGTGATAAGAACTGTTTCGGAGGCAAACCAAGTGACCAAAGCTGAGGTAAAGATGTCGATGCTTTGAGCCAAAAATAATATCGCCTTCAGCTTCTGCAATGATTTCAGTCGCAGTGTAGCGGACATGTTTCCCGACTCTGACATCACAAGGAAGTCCTCGTCGGGGAAAACAAAAGCCACACAACTCATCAAATAAAATACATAAATCTTATAAACGTGTCTGTACAAGTAATACATACTTTAAATAAACATGTATTTCCTGAATGTATACCCGTCCCTTATGTGTTTACATTTACATTGGTGGCTGAGAGCTGTTAAAATGTGGGCGGAGTCCGGCAAAACATTTCCCTTATTTTGAAACTCCAATGTTGACAGGTATGCATCAGAACCTTTCTTCTCATCTTTGAACAGTGTTTTCAATAACATCATGATTTCAAGACCTCTCCGTCCGAAAAGGCTTTCTTGTTCTTTATTTAAAATGTGCAGCTCTAAATGAAGCTTCCGTTGCTTTCTGTGACTTGTTCACCGGCCTCGTGAAAAGAGATGCTGCTGCCCAAAACTGCCTTTAACTCTTGGCTGGTTCTGCCCGCAGTGCTGCGGTTGGTCGGTTGGTTGGTTGGTTGGTTAACATGGTAGCTTGTCTCCACAATGTGCCGCATTGTGAAAGTAGTTAGTTTTCTTTCGCTTGTCTGCCATGTTAGGCGTAAAAAACGCACCTAGTGCCCCATCGTAGCTGCTCCCGCTAGCTTATCTCAGCGAAAAGGGAAATGGAGATTTGGCTTGCGCGAGAAATTGAACTATGACCCCAGACAGGGTCAGAGTTCAAAACATGTTTTTTAAATTCTATCTTCAATATTGTCATTTAAAAAAAATAAATAATTGAAGTGTTATTGATTTTTTTAAAACAGCAAAACAATTAAATACACATTTTAGACGGAGCTCCATGGTGACTAGTGCTATTTTTAGAACATGTGCTGCGGGCGACTCACTGCGACCAAGTGCCCGCGGGCACCGTGTTGGCTACCCCTGATCTAGCACATTGTAAGGGGAAGTGAACTGACGTCTGTAAGCACTGCAGTCACACGATGCGATGCTCTGTTTGAACAGTATGTGAATGCAGCAAATGCAAGTTAATACTTACAACTACCATAGTCGTAGTGGTCAATGTCATACTGGTAATGTTACACACAGCTAATAACGCTAGCATACATTTCTAAGCTACTGAGGCTAAGTTACGAGACACCACATGTTCAGTCTTACTGGGCTATTTTCGTTCGTTGTCCATTTTAGTTTTCATCGTCCTCCTCAACCCTCAATCATAGCTCTAGGATGCTGCGTTCAGGTGTCTTTGTAGAAATGATCGCTGCCTGGAAATGTCGTTGACGCTCATCGTTACAGTAACAAGTGGTAGGATGTTTCGTTTTGTTTGTTATTACGTGCTCTGATAAGGAAAAAGTTAGATTATGAAAACAATCTTTAAAAGTAACCGAGATTAGCTGTTAGAGCCCAAGTTACATTCACAATTTTACACTAATCAAGTGACCAACATTATTGTTATGACGCTATGTGTCTGTGTGGTTGCTCTGCAGTGCAAAATACACTAATCTTACCGAAAGCAAAAGAACAAGAGGAAAGAAAAAACGATGTGTTAATAAAATAAATGCAATTAAAAATAAGCAATCAGACAAGAACGATCTAAACTGCAATATAATTGTAATTTTGTAGCATGAGGCCGAGGCTACTTTTCTTTTTTACCTTAGGCCGAGGCCTGAAAAGTCAAATCTGCAATGCATTCCTTCACATTGCCTCTGGCAGTCTTTTGTGTATTGTACAAAAGGATTTGAGTTTGAATGGAGATTATCACAGCAATAATAACTAGTGTCAGTATAATACTTGCTTCAGCTATCATGGAAATGCCTATTTGATTGCACATAATAGCATACATTTTGATGGTTTTGGGGAAACTACTCTCAAAATCATATCCCACAGATGTCCAAAATTAATCATATTAATCAATTAGATGTGTCTCTTCAGGGTTTGTGCCAGTGCAAGATCCATTGCCTCTGATCACTGGCTCACCGATCAACCCAAATCTATGATATATGAATATCTGTGATTCTTCTAGGGCAGGCATGTCCAAAGTCCGGACCGGGGGGCCATCGCGGTCAGATTTCATACTGCCCTGCAGCTTCGGTCTTATAATGTATTATTTATGGCCCGCTAGCGCTGTCAAACAGTCTTAAAGATAAAATTCCTCCTTTCACCACGTGGTGGCAGCACCACTCTAACGGGTTTTACACATGCTGCGTTTTAGGCGTAAACGCTATCTGGCTCTGTAACGGCTTATGTGTGAACCCTTCGACGCTCATTGCTACCGTGGCGACTGTAAATAAAAAGAGGAAAGTTGACAGTGAGGGCCGCCGCTTTCAGGAACGATAGGAATTACAATATTTCTTCACTGAAAATCGAGACAATTGTGTTTGCCTGATTTGTCAAGAGACGGTTGCCTTGTCCTCTTAACGTCATGTGTTTTTTTACAGTTTTTTTACATAACAGAGGTTGTATCTTGCCCTGTGTTGTGTACAGTCCACCATGCTGGATTTGGTACCCAATGCCATATATCGTTAGAAAGTTTAGAATCTCGTCTATTTAGTGATCAAAACGGTGTTGAGGTCACAATCACAACAGCAGGTACAATCAGCTCCTCAAACTAGCAAGCAAAATCAAAATCATAACTTTGAGCCAACTCACCCATGAAGCCTCATCATAATCCTGTAATCAGTAATAATCAAAACTAACAAACAAAAACACTCCTGTGTCATTGCCAAAGGTCCAATAGATGGATTCCAGTAAAAAATATATTAATCGTGAACATTGCAACACTTTATTTCTTGTGCATGCAGCTCTGATACCATGCTTCCAAAATGGAGACCGGCCTTTAAGCTTTTGATTGACACCTCATTTGAGCCAATAGGAGCTTCCATGCATTATCTACAGCAGGGCTATTTAACTTCATTAGCAAGTGGGCCGAATAGGAAAATCACTGGGGGTTTGTGGGCCACACAATACTTTGTCAATGAATCACTACAAATAACTTGCAGTAGTGTTAATAGTTACTAATACATGAAATTAACTAGTCACGTGCATCCCCTTTTTTCTCGTTATTTGTATCACCTTAATTCATTACAGAAAGCAACCAGTCCATTCAAAACAGTAGGAAAGCTATGGCTACAAGGCTTCACACAAAAGTGCAAAATGTTGCATCTTTAAAACCAAGGAGACAAGAGTTGTTTTCCCAACAGCTCCATGTCCACTAATGTAGAAAGAAAGATGAATATAATAAAACAGTATTCACCACATTACCAGTAAGTAGCACTGTTTATAATATCCCTCAACACTTCCAAGCATACATAAGGTGCTTTGAAAACAAGTCCATATCCATAAAATGAAATACTAAATGCAAATAGAACATAGTGAAAACAGTAGCATCAGACTCACAACCCACTTACACATGTTTACAATTTAACAGTAAGTAGGCTTGTTTGAATCTGTCAAACATAGATCTGTCTTTGCATTTACACTAAGAATGCATTACATGCCTGAGTCAGGTGATGTGCTCCTATAGAACTACAAACATATCAGACTTCTGTCATGTTGAGAGTGAGAGTGAGAGAGAAATTACACTTTTGGGGTTTTTTCATATTCAGAACTCAGTTTTCACATTGAACAGATTCTCTTTTATTAAATGATATGTATCTTGTTTATGTGCACGTTTCCGTGTTTACTGCGTTACTTTGCGCATTCACATTCACTCCTCTGCTTCGCGGGGCTCAGTCAGTCAGACACAGCGGAGGAGAGGAGAGAACTAAAACAAAGCAGGGCTGCTATCGTGGCTCTCTTGTTCCGTGCAAAAGCGACCAAAAGCCACTTCCAAGTCCGTTAAATGATGCTAACGGTCCCTGTACTTTCCTTCTCCGTTCCTCTGAGCCCACGGGACATCTGGCAGAAAACGAGCCGTGACTTGACTTGTAGTGCCTCTTCACGTTGTATTCTTTCATCACGGAAATACATTCGTTGCACGATAAACACACCAGTTTATTACTTGTTGCGGCTGGCAAAGTAAATAAATATGTGTCAGTCCATTCGCTCTGGAAATGACGATTCTCAGAATCATCTCTAGGTTTCTTTGGCTTGGAGAGAGACATCTTGAAGCGTGTTGTTAGCTTGCCGAGCTAAAGTAAGGGAGTGACTTTCTCTGTGGCCCGCCAACCCAGTGTGCAGCAAGAGCTTGACTGAGTCGATGGCACGTGCGGACAGAGTGCGTTTTTTTCTCCGGACGCCGCTGCAGCTCGGAGTGGAATGGAAACACCTGCTTTTTCGCCGCATTTGGTGTGAATCAGGCTTTAGTTTTATTTATGCTATAGTTTATATGCCAGCCCGATTTGCAGGCATACCTGTCAACATTGGAATTTCAAAATAAGGGAATTGTTTTTGCTGGACTCCGCCCATATTTTAACAGCTCTCAGTAACGTAAACGCATAAGGGACGGGTGTGTGTGTGTGTGTGTGTGTGTATATATATATATATATATATATATATATATATATATATATATACACACACATTCAGGAAATACATGTTTATTTAAAGTGTGTATTACTTGTACATACATGTTTATAAGATGTATGTATTTTATTTGATGAGTTATTATCATCAATTTATTTGATGATTGATGAGTTGTGTGGCTTTTGTTTCCCCCGACGAGGACTTCCTTGCGATTGCAGAGTCGGGAAACATGTCCGCTACACTGCGACTGAAATCATCGCAGAAGCTGAAGGCTACATTATTTTTAACTCAAAGCATCGACATCTTTCCCTCAGCTTTGGTCACTTGGTTTGCCTCTGAAACAGTTCTTGTCACACATGAAGTCATTGACAGTGGATGTTTTGTGCCTCTTGGGCGTTCTTGTGCTTGGACGATTTTTCATGCTGGCGAACATCGTTTATTCCGTCGTGTGCGATGCTAACATCTGAATGGCACACTTTACAAAAAGCACGAGTTTGCCCGACTCTGCTTTTAATAAATAAGGGAAGGTCTCCTCTCATTTGGCCAGGTACTTACATAAAGTTTTAACTTGTTTGGCAGGTACAACTGCGTCTCCACCTATCTCCCTTTCACTGTGACTCATCCATATGTTCTCGTCTTCTTCTTCTGTGTTATTGTTCCTGTTTTCTTCTTCTGTGTTTAACTTATAACGTTTTTCAGTTAAAGTTAAACATAATACTGCCACCTGCTTTACCGGAGGCCACTTTACACTTTTTTTAATTAGGCCTTTTTTATAATAATTACGGGAAAATATTTTAACGGGAGAAAAACGGGATAGAAGTAAAAATAAGGGATAATCCCGGGAAAAACGGGAGGATTGACAGGTATGTTTGCACGCAACCTCTTGCGGGCCAGAAACAAGTTCAGGAGGGCCGTATGCGGCACGCGGCACGCTGATTGAGTAGGCCTGGCTTAGACGATAATATTGTTGAAGTTAGTTGGTTAAGGTTGATTGGAGTAAAACAGTCTAGATATATTTCAGGAGTTACTAATGTTTTTGAAATTCCGGAGGTTGAAGTTAAGTCATTACCAATTGAGGGCAGGAGGAGATTAATTTTGTCTCTAATAATTATAATTTTATGGTTAAAGAAGCTCATGATGTCGTCACTACTGAGAGATATAGGAATAGAAGGCTCTGTAGAGCTGTGGCTCTCTGTCAGTCTGGCTACAGTACTGAAAAGAAACCTGGGGTTGTTCTTATTTTCTTCTATTAAGGAAGAGTAATAAGCTGCTCTGGCATTACAGAGAGCCTTCTTATACGTTTTAAGATAATCTAACCAGACTAAACGAGATTCTTCCAATTTAGTGGAACGCCATTTACTTTCAAGATTTCTCAACTTTTGTTTTAGTTTGCGGATTTGTAAATTAAGCCATGGAGCTTTCTTTTTCTGTTTTCTGATTTTCTTCTTTAGAGGAGCGACAGAGTCGAGTGTTATTCGCAGTGAGGCTGCAGCGCTATCAACAAGATGATTAATTTGGGAGGGACTAAAGTTAGCATTGGAGTCCTCCGTTATATTGATATTGAGTCCTGGTATTGAATTAAGAGCTGTTGGAATCACTTCCTTACATTTAGTCACAGCACATCGAGACATAGACATCGAGCGTAGGATATTTTGCCTACTGGCTTGTAGTCCAGTAACAGGACTTCAAAAGTTTTTAAAAAATGGTCTGATAAAAGAGGATTATGTGGACACACTGATAAGCTTTCAATTGCAACACCATATCCCAGAACAAGGTCCAGAGTGTGGTTTAAACAGTAGTAGTAGTAGTAGTAGTAGTAGTAGTAGTAGTAGTAGTAGTAACGGTAGTAGAAGTAGTAGTAGTAACAGTAGTAGAAGTAGTAGTAGTAGTAGTAGTAGAAGTAGTAACAGTAGTAGTAGTAGTAATAGTAGTAGTAACAGTAGTAGTAGAAGAAGTAGTAGTAGTAGTAATAGTAGTAGAAGTAGTAGTAGTAACAGTAGTAGTAGAAGAAATAGTAACAGAAGTAGTAGTAGTAACAGTAGTAGTAGAAGAAGTAGAAGTAGTAACAGTAGTAGAAGTAGTAGTAATAACAGTAGGAGAAGTAGTAGTAGCAGTAGTAGTACAAGTAGTAGTAGTAGTAGTAACAGTAGTATAAGTAGTAGTAATAACAGTAGTAGAAGAAGTAGTAGTAGTAGTAGTGGTAGTAGTAACAGTAGTAGAAGTAGTAGTAGTAACAGTAGTAGTAGTAGAAGAAGTAGTAGTAGTAACAGTAGTAGAAGTAGTAGTTGTAGTAGTAACAGTAGTAGAAGAAGTAGTGGTAGTAACAGTAGTAGAAGTAGTAGTAGTAACAGTAGTAGTAGTAGTAACAGTAGTAGAAGTAGTAGTGGTAGTAACAGAAGTAGAAGTAGTAACAGTAGTAAAAGTAATAGTAGTAACAGTAGTAGAAGTAGTAACAGTAGTAAAAGTAGTAGTAGTAACAGTAGTAGAAGTAGTAGTAGTAAGAGTAGTAGAAGTAGTAGTAGCAGTAGTAGTAGTAGTAGTAACAGTAGTAGAAGTAGTAGTAACAGTAGTAGAAATAGTAGTAGTAACAGTAGTAGTAGACGAAGTAGAAGTAGTAACAGTAGTAGAAGTAGTAGTAGTAGTAGTAGTAGTAGTATTAGAAGAAGTAGTAGTAGTAGTAGTAGAAGTAGTAACAGTAGTATAAGTAGTAGTAGTAACAGTAGTAGAAGTAGTAGTAGTAACAGTAGTAGAAGTAGTAGTAGAAGTAGTAGTAGTAGTAGTAGTAACAGTAGTAGAAATAGTAGTAGTAACAGTACTATAAGTAGTAGTAATAGTAGTAGCAGTAGTAGCAGTAGTAGTACAAGTAGTAGTAGTAGTAACAGTAGTATAAGTATAAGTAGTAGTAACAGTCGTAGAAGTAGTAGTAATAACAGTAGTAGAAGTAGTAGTAGTAACAGTAGTAGTAGTAACAGTAGTAGTGGTAGTAGTAACAGTAGTAGAAGAAGTAGTGGTAGTAACAGTAGTATTGGTAACAGTAGTAGTGGTAGTAGTAACAGTAGTAGAAGAAATAGTGGTAGTAACAGTAGTAGTAGTAACAGTAGTAGAAGTAGTAGTAGCAGTAGTACAAGTAGTAGTTGTAGTAACAGTAGTAGAAATAGTAGTAGTAACAGTAGTAGTAGACGAAGTAGAAGTAGTAACAGTAGTAGAAGTAGTAGTAGTAACAGTAGTAGTAGTAACAGTACTATAAGTAGTAGTAATAGTAGTCGCAGTAGTACAAGTAATAGTAGTAGTAGTAGTAACAGTAGTATAAGTATAAGTAGTAGTAACAGTAGTAATAATAACAGTAGTAGAAGAAGTAGTAGTAGTACAAGTAGTAGTAGTAACAGTAGTATAAGTAGTAATAACAGTAGTAGAAGAAGAAGTAGTAGTAGTAGGAGTAGTGGTAGTAGTAACAGTAGTAGAAGTAGTAGTAGTAACAGTAGTAGTAGTAGTAGTAGTAGTAGTAGTAGAAGAAGAAGTAGTATTAGTAACAGTAGTAGAAGTAGTAGTGGTAGTAGTAACAGTAGTAGAAGTAGTGGTAGTAACAGTAGTAGTAGTAGTAGTAGTAGTAGTAACGGTAGTAGAAGTAGTAGTGGTAGTAGTAACAGTAGTAGAATAAGTAGTGGTAGTAACAGTAGTAGAAGTAGTAGTAGCAGTAGTAGTTGTAGTAGTAGTAGTAGTAGTAGTAACAGTAGTAGAAGTAGAAGTAGGAGTAACAGTAGTAGAAATAGTAGTAGTAACAGTAGTAGTAGACGAAGTAGAAGTAGTAACACTAGTAGTAGTAACAGTACTATAAGTAGTAGTAATTGTAGTAGCAGTAGTACAAGTAGTAGTAGTAGTAGTAAGAACAGTACTAGAAGAAGTAGTAGTAGTAGTAGTAGTAGCAGTAGTAGTACAAGTAGTAGTAGTAGTAGTAAGAACAGTACTAGAAGAAGTAGTAGTAGTAGTAGTGGTAGTAGTAACAGTAGTAGAAGTAGTAGTAGTAGAATAAGTAGTAGTAGTAGTAGTAGTAGTAGCAGTAGTAGTACAAGTAGTAGTAGTAGTAGTAACAGTTGTAGAAGTAGTAGTATGAACAGTACTAGAAGAAGTAGTAGTAAAAGTAGTAGTGGTAGTAGTAACAGTAGTAGAAGTAGTAGTAGCAGTAGTAACAGTAGTAGAAGTAGTAGTAGTAACAGTAGTAGTAGTAACAGTACTATAAGTAGTAGTAATAGTAGTAGCAGTAGTACAAGTAGTAGAAGTAGTAGTAGCAGTAGTAGTACAAGTAGTAGTAGTAACAGTAGAAGTAGTAGTAGTAACAGTAGTAGTAGTAGTAGTAGTAGTAGTAATAGTAACAGTGGTAGAATTAGTAGTAACAGTAGTAGAAGTAGTAGTAGTAGTAGTAGTAACAGTAGTAGAAGTAGTAGTAGTAGTAGTAGTTGTAGTAGTAATAACAGTAGTAGTAGTAACAGTAGTAGAAGTAGAAGTAGTAGTAATTGTAGTAGAAGAAGTAGTAGTAGTAACAGTAGTAGAAGTAGTAGTAGTAGTAACAGTAAGAGTAGTAGAAGTAGTATTTGTGTGTGTATGTGTACTTCCTAAAAGAAACGAAAAATGGAAGAAACCTAAGAGAAGGCAACTGAGGAGGGATCCCTCTCCCAGGACGGACAGACATGCAATAGATGTCGTGTGTACAGGATAAACAATATAGTACAAATACAACATTTGACCGAAATTATGTTGTGTTGAAAAAGAGAAAGTATGGATGAATCCAGGAAAATGTCAAAAAGGCTTCCCGGTGTCCAGCAGGACCAGGGCAGCAGGTGTAGCCACGATTCCTGATCCTGACGTAAACTTTATCAGTGGCAACCTGCCACATGAGAGACACAGAAACTCCGGGAATGATACCCCGGATGATGAGTTAGTAACATACATTTACATAAATGCATACATATAGAAAGGGAGAAGAAGAGAGGGAGGGGAGGAGAGAGGAAGAGAAGGATGAGAGCAGGGAGGTGTCCCCCGGCAGTCTAAGCCTATAGCAGCATAACTAGGGGCTGATCCAAGGCAAACCTGAGCCAGCCCGAACTATAAGCGTTATCAAAAACGAAAGTCTTTAGCCTAAGTAGTAGTAACAGTAGCCTACTCTTCAGCCTACTCTTAAATGTGGAGAGGGTGTCTGCCTCCCGAACACAAACTGGAAGCTGGTTCCACTGGAGAGGAGCTTGATAGCTGAAGGCTCTGGCTCCCATTGTACTCTTAGAGACTCTAGGAACTACAAGTAACCCTATAGTCTGGGAGCGCAATGCTCTAGTTGGTTTATAAGGTACTATGAGATCTTTAAGATATGCTGGAGCCTGACCATTAATTGATTTGTAAGTCAGGAGAAGGATTTTGAATTCTATTCTGTATTTTACCGGGAGCCAGTGCAGAACAGCTAATACAGGAGTAATATGATCCCGTTTCCTTGTTCTTGTCAATACACGTGCCGCTGCATTTTGGATCAACTGAAGAGTCTTAAGTGACTTTTTGGGACAACCTGATAACAATGAGTTGCAGTAATCCAGCCTTGAAGTAACAAATGCATGGACTAGTTTTTCTGCATCATTTTGAGACAGGATGTGTCTTATTTTTGCAATGTTACGTAGATGAAAGAAGGCAGTCCTTGAGATTTGTTTTATGTGGGAGTTAAAAGACAGATCCTGATCAAAGATGATGCCAAGATTCCTTATGGTGGTGCTGGAGGCCAAATTAATGCCATCCAGAGCTTCTATGTCATTAGAAAATGCGTTTCGGAGGCGTTTAGGGTCAAGTATAATAACTTCAGTTTTGTCTGTGTTTAACATCAAAAAGTTGCTAGACATCCAAGTTTTTATGTCCTTAAGGCATGCTTGAAGTTTAGCCAATTGATTCTTTTCGTCTGGTTTAATTGATAGATATAATTGGGTATCATCCACATAACAATGAAAGTTTATAGAGTGGTTCCTTATAATATTGGCCAAAGGAAGCATATATAAGGTGAATAGAATCGGTCCAAGTACAGAACCCTGCGGAACTCCACGACTGACTTTGGCTGTCATGGAGGATTTATCGTTAACACATACAAATTGAGATCGCTCAGATAAATAGGACTTGAACTAGCTTATTGCGGTTCCTTTTATGCCAACACAATGTTCCAGTCTCTGTAGTAGAATGTCATGATCAACAGTGTCGAAAGCAGCACTGAGGTCTAACAAGACACGAACAGAGACAAGTCCTTTGTCTGATGCCAATAGAAGGTCATTGGTAACTTTCACCAGTGCCATCTCTGTGCTATGATGAACTCTAAATCCAGATTGAAAAACCTCAAATAAACTATTATTATGTAAAAAAATCACACAACTGTTTTGCAACTGCTTTCTCAAGGATCTTAGCGAGAAAGGGAAGGTTAGATATCAGCATATAGTTGGCTCAAGACAAGGCTTTTTAAGAAGTGGTTGTATTACAGCTACTTTAAAGGATTGTAGTACGTAGCCAGATGATAGAGACAGGTTGAGCATATTTAATAACAAGGTGTTAATTAAGGGTAAAACTTCTTTAATTAAACAGTTTAGTTGGAATCGGGTCTAAAAGACAGGTGGATGGCTTATTCTACAGCCCTCAATAGCCAATGAGTGTCAACTTGATAAGGAAGTGCCAGCCCCTCTTCTTTGGTTTACAGGCCGAGCCAATAGCAACCGAGTCTGCCGATGACTGACGTATCGTGTAGCCAATGAAATTCTGAACTCGACGATATGGCGCTTCAATGTTTGTTTTTTTATAAATGTTTGAATTTTTTTCAAAATTGTATTTATTCTATTCGAGTTCAGAAAGAAATACAGAAAAAGCACAAAACTATTACAAAAAAATGTGTTTATACTTCACTTACTCTGTGTCATTACTACTGACAGGGCATACGGGTATCCATCCATCCATTGTCTACTGCTTATCTGGGGTCGATTCGCGGGGGCAGCAACTCCAGTAAGGAACCATAAACTTCTGCCCCCAACCTCCACAGGGATGTCTGAAAAGCTCCGCCGGAGGTGTGAGTTGAACATCCATTCAGGGTCTCCAAGAAGGCCGAATACTCCGAACCGCGGTTTGGGGCATAGGCACAAACAACAGTCAGAGTTTTCCCTCCCATAACCCGAAGGCGTAGGGAGGCGACCCTCTCGTCCACTGGGGTGAACTCCAACATAGCGGCGCTCAGCAGGTTGCTTGTGAGTATCCCCACACCTGCCCGACGCCTCACACCTTGGGCAACTCCGGAGAAGAATAGAGTCCAACCCCTATCCAGGAGTACGGTTCCAGACCCAAGACTGTGCGTAGAGGTAAGCACCACAAGATCCAACTGGTAGCGCTCCACCTCCCGCACTAGTGACCACGTCCCCAGAGCCAGCCTCTGCTGCCCGGGTCTGGTCCGTCGAGGTCCCTGACATCACTGCCACCCGTGTGACAGCGCACCCGACACCAGCGGTTCTTCTTGTGAGTGGTGGGCCCACAGGATGGATGGATGGGAGGTACCACGTAGCTTCTTCGGGCTGTGCCCGACCGGGCTCCGTGGCAAACCCAGCCACCAGGCGCTCGCTGTCGGGCCCTCTCTCTGGGCCTGGCTCCAGACAGGGGACCCGGGCTTCTTCCGGGCAGGGTCTCTCCTTCTCTTTCCCTTTTTTTTTTTTCATGAGGTCGTTTTGAACCATTCTTAGTCTGGCCCCTTGCCTGAGATCAATTTGCCTTGGGAGACCCTATCAGGAGCACAAGGCTCCAGACAACACAGCTCTCAGGTTCATAGGGACACACAAACCTCTCCACCACGGTAAGGAGATGGTTCCTGGAGAGGGGTATGTAATAGTTATTTATGAGCAATACAAATAATATTTTATCAATAAATATTACAATGTCTCCATAATGTTGGAAACGCCTGGTGTTACTGGTTTTGTTAAAAAATTTGAACCTGAACTTGGTAACATTTGATGCTATGTTCCTATTGTGTTTTTCTACCAGCTATAGTAATCTTCAGGCATCTTTTTCTACAAATATTATATTTAATATTATATAATATAATATTAAATATCTGCTATTAAAAGCAATACACTTTAACTTTGTAAAAAACTTAGTAAAACAATATTCTCACAGTCTAGTAGAAGACCCACCAAGATTCAGAAGCACTGAATGTGGTATCTCTTACAGAGAGTATTTATCTAATTTCAGTCAGCTGTGTTAGCCACACCCACTGTAATCAATCCACAGGATGGGCCTAACTGATGGCTTACAATTGAAACTCACTCAGCAGTCAAGACTTGTAAACAAAGTACAATTTAGCAGACAACCTATTAAAAGCAATACACTCTAACTTAGTAAAACAATATTCTTACAGTCTAGTAGACGATCCTCCAAGATTCAGATGCACTTAATTTTATTATTATTATTACTATTTTTGTATTATTACTAGTACTACTGCTACTGGTGTGACTGCTACGGGTACTACTGCTACTGTTACTACTACTACTACTAATATTAATACTTCTACTACTACTACTACTACTACTACTACTACTACTACTTTTACTGTGACTACTACTACTTCTACTACTGTTACTACTACTAGTACTTCTACTACTGTTACTACTTCTACTTCTACTACTGTTACTACTTCTACTTCTACTGTTACTACTACTACTTCTACTGTTACTACTACTACTACTTCTGCTACTTTTACTACTACTACTACTACTACTACTACTACTACTACTACTTCTACTGTTACTACTTCTACTGTTACTACTTCTACTACTGTTACTACTACTACGACTGTTACTACTACTAACACTTCTACTACTGTTACTACTACTACTACTACTGTTACTACTACTTCTACTACTACTTCTATTACTACTACTACTACTTCTACTACTGTTACTATTACTACTACTACTAATTCTACTACTGTTACTACTACTACTACTACTACTTCTTCTACTACTGTTACTATTACTACTACTACTACTACTACTGTTACTTCTACTACTGTTACTACTACTACTACTACTACTTCTACTACTGTTACTACTACTGTTACTACTACTACTACTACTACTACTACTACTACTACTACTACTACAACTTCTACTACTATTACTGTTATTACTACTGTTACTACTACTACTTCTACTACTGTTACTATTACTACTTCTACTTCTTCTACTACTGTTACTTCTTCTACTTCTTCTTCTACTACTACTACTGTTACTACTACTACTTCTACTACTATTACTGTTACTACTACTTCTACTACTGTTACTATTACTACTACTACTAATTCTACTACTGTTACTACTACTACTACTACTACTACTACTACTACTACTACTACTTCTTCTACTACTGTTACTACTACTTCTACTACTGTTACTATTACTACTACTACTACTACTACTACTACTACTACTACTACTGTTACTTCTACTACTGTTACTTCTACTACTGTTACTATTACTACTACTACTACTACTTCTACTACTGTTACTACTTCTACTGCTGTTACTACTACTACTACTACTACTACTACTACAACTTCTACTACTATTACTGTTATTACTACTGTTACTACTACTACTTCTACTACTGTTACTATTACTACTTCTACTTCTTCTACTACTGTTACTTCTTCTACTTCTTCTTCTACTACTACTACTGTTATTACTACTACTTCTACTACTATTACTGTTACTACTACTTCTACTACTGTTACTACTACTACTACTTCTTCTACTACTACTGTTACTACTACTACTACTACTACTACTACTACTACTACTACTTCTACTGTTACTACTTCTACTGTTACTACTTCTACTACTGTTACTACTACTAGGACTGTTACTACTACTAACACTTCTACTACTGTTACTACTACTACTACTACTACTACTACTACTACTACTACTACTACTACTGTTACTACTACTTCTACTACTACTTCTATTACTACTACTACTACTTCTACTACTACTACTGTTACTACTACTACTTCTACTACTATTACTGTTACTACTACTTCTACTACTGTTACTACTACTACTACTTCTTCTACTACTACTGTTACTACTACTACTACTACTACTACTACTACTACTACTACTACTACTTCTACTGTTACTACTTCTACTGTTACTACTTCTACTACTGTTACTACTACTAGGACTGTTACTACTACTAATTCTACTACTGTTACTACTACTACTACTACTACTACTTCTTCTACTACTGTTACTACTACTTCTACTACTGTTACTATTACTACTACTACTACTACTACTGTTACTTCTACTACTGTTACTACTACTACTTCTACTACTGTTACTACTACTTCTACTACTGTTACTACTACTACTACTACTACTACTACTACTACTACTACTACTACTACTACTACTACTACTACTGTTACTTCTACTACTGTTACTATTACTACTACTACTACAATTTCTACTACTATTACTGTTATTACTACTGTTACTACTACTACTTCTACTACTGTTACTATTACTACTTCTACTTCTTCTACTACTGTTACTTCTTCTACTTCTTCTTCTACTACTACTACTGTTACTACTACTACTTCTACTACTATTACTGTTACTACTACTTCTACTACTGTTACTTCTACTACTTCTTCTACTACTACTGTTACTACTACTACTACTACTACTACTACTACTACTACTGCTACTACTACTACTACTACTACTACTACTACTGCAATTAACTACTACTGCTACTAGTACTAGTACTACTACTACTACTGATAATGGAAATAATAAAAATAAAAACAATTTGAATACTTATGTTTAGTGTTTTAAAACACAATATATTTGATCAATTTTAAGGTTTATACTTGACATTCATGACATTCATTTCAAATGTCCAGGAAATTTAGCATAGTTTTATACGTTTTCAATCAATCAAGAGTGCATTAGAAAATTATATTTTTTCAATTTGAAAATGCACAAATACATGTACATATGGCCAATGCTGCCAGTTTGAAACATGTTGTAAAAATATATTCAGAAGTGTACAAGACGTATTCTTTGCAGTATCAGTGTATCAGGGGCGGATGGTCTCTACAGCAGTTGCAGTGTCAGGCCTTCTGCAGCTTCTACTATTCGTCATCCATGTCGTCTGCACACTCCACGATCCACTGTGCTTTGCGTTGCAGAACCACCACCCCCCCCCCCCCCCCTGTGTGTGACAGGCTGTGACAGCCAGTCCATGTAAGGAGAGTATACTCACTGTTACTATGGAAACATGTAAACTGTGCACAGGAAAGTGGGAAGAAGAAGAGAAGAAGAAGAGTGTACAGACACAAAGTCTATCAGGAGTATGCACAGAGAATGAACGTATTTCCTCCTGTCAGCAGAGGAGAACTGATGGTGAGTAAAACATGACTTCTGAGCAGTAGTGTTTTCTCTTATAACACTGCAGGGTAAGATGTGTGGCAGGTTGGACTTTTCTCAATTTTACCTTTTTTCACAAGATATAGAATTAAAGATGGAGATTATTTGTCTATTAGGTAACATAATTAGGTAACACAGTGCCAAGACTATCGTTTGGCATTATTATATATTTACACATTTATTCATGGGTTTATTATTTAAGACTTCCTTACTAATCCATTTTAAGTGAGATAAAAAGCTGGTATGTTATGTAACTTTAGGCTAAACATAAGCCTTCAAGCACTCTGTTAAGTGGCATGCTACACATACACACACAAATGTAAGAAAGTAGTAGCAAACATGTTAATAAAGTTTTGTTTTGTGTATTTTAGTACATCACCTTAACCCAGCTATTACTCAAAGATGCCCATTGCACCGAGGTCATCTGCAAACTGTGCTAAAATGCGGACCACACTGAGCAGCTGGACTCCCCTGAACCACGCACTGTCCAACAGCAAGGTCACATCCACTCCCCCACTCTGAAACATCCGACAAAAACAAGTTATTCATCGTTTTTATTTTTTGACTGGTGGAAAAAGTATTCACTTTAAGTACGTTAAAGTAGCCACAGTGTAAAACAACTCCATTACAAGTAACAGTACAATCATAATCTTACTGGAGTGAAGCACAGAAGTAGGCATAATATCAACAAAATGTACCTAAAGTATCACAAGTAAAAGTACTCGTTCTGCAGTAAAATGGCCCATGTTGCGGATATGTTATTATATATGAGATTAATAGCTGTTTAATACTAATGCATCAATGATTTTAGCATTTTACTGTCATAGTTTTTGAAGAAGAGCTAGTTTAAACAACTTTATATAAAATTAGACACTTTAATCCAGTGTTTCCCAACCAAGGGGTCGGCACTTTAACTTTTCTCAAATCTTTGTAGCATATTGGATCATTTTACCCCCTTACGCATCAAACAGTTATATTAATAAAACTATCTGAGAAATTTAGAGGGGAAATGTATTTATGTGGAACTGCTCACAAGCCACAAAGGTTGGAAACCACTGTTAATGTTTTACCGTACTAGTTTCCACTGTTAGATACTGTATAGGCTATATACTAGATATATGTACTTAGTACAATACTTACTTTCCACCACTGGATATATACTCCCAAATGTGTACGTGTGAATACTTTAATATCCTACATTACAGACACTAATCACAATCATCAGATAAAACCCAACACATATTTGAAAGTGGTTTCATGAACCTAAAAATTTGGAATTTGGAAAACAATCAAGTCTTAGTAACTCTAAAAGTTACACACATTTCACTCATTGTGATGAGCGATAGATTTATGCTTCAGTTTGTGGCTTATGCAACCTCGAAGCCAAGAAAGAACTCATCACACAGTTTCAATTAGAAAAAGTCAGTAAGTTTGAAACTAATTCTCGGTCCAATAAAGAAACACATAACAGGATGACAGCAAGTGTGTTTATAAAGTTAGTGTATCTCTCCTGATACACACGATCAGTCAGTGTTGTTCCTCACAATGCAGTTCCATGTGACATTTTCACGTTACTCTTCTTTCCCAGGTGTTTGAGGAGAGACGAAGCCTTCTGGGGAAGTGGGTGAGCTCAAATGATGATGATGAACAGAGCTGCATTAAAGGCCCTGCTGGTTCTTTACTGTGCAGAGAGCTCAGTGTGAGCTCCGTCCAACACAAAAACATCTCTGGTAGTCGTGAGAACTGCTCTATTGGACTGCCACAGTCCATGTGGAGGCATTCTGTGATGTTCTTTCTTGTCTTTGTCAGTTTGACAGGTGGTCTGACAGCCAGAGGAAGGCGGTGCTGCAGGACTTTGTGCTAAGCTGTTCTGTGGAGCAGCTGGTGTTCCTGAGCCTCAGTGTGAGCAGACGGCTCCCCCTGCAGGCCGCAGACTTCACCTGCCTGCTGCCCAGAGCCCTCTGCCTCTACCTCTTCTCCTCCCTGGACCCACGCAGCCTGAGCCGATGTGCCCAGGTGCTCACCGGACCATAAAACATACTGTATGTGTAGGCAGTGGTGGAAGAAGTACTCAGATGTTCACTTAAGATAAAGTAGCAATACAGTGTAAAAAACTCCTGCATTAAAAGTTTAACTTAAGGAAAAGTACAAAAGTATAAGCATCAAAATATACCTAGAGTACCACAAGTAAAAGTAGTCATTATGCAGAATAATATATAATATAAAAATATATCATAATGTATTAGTTAATTTTGTTTTGTATTATTAATCAGAATCTACAAAGTAACTAAAGCTCTCAAATATATGTAGCCCCCAAAATGTAGTAGAGAAGTATAAAGTAGCATAAGGTGGAGCTCATTTGTATATTTTTATCTGCTGAATTGCCTGTGCATTTCATCATGGGAATCAATAACGTTTTATATTCATCAATAATATTACATCATCATTTGTTTGTTGATCATATTTTGTATTTATGAATCAGAATCTGCAAAGTAACTAAAGGCCTTGTCACACATCCGTATGACAGAAACGTATGCTGGCGTATATGAAAATTTGTCAGAGTCCAAATACGTCCAACTTTTCATCGGATCGTAAAAGTGAACGTATACAGATACGCATGTCTAACCTATTGATAGAGTATCACTTACTTATACAAAATGTATCAGACGAATACCCAACGAATACATAACGTATACACAAATATAACGTATACAAAATATTGGCAATACGCTGGTGTACTTTGATATAAGGGAAGGCATAAGTAGTATTCGTTAAGAGCTCACTGTGTTACGCTGGGGTGCGTTGTTGATGTTTTGAGCATGTTCAAAATTACCGGACGTACTTCGTGTGCTTCATAAATTATGCAGACGTTAGACATAAGTTACGTTACGTTAGAAATACGTGAATACGGAATACGTACGTGAATACTTACCTACGTAAATATAATACGTAAATACCTACGTGAATACCTACCTACGTAGATATAGTACGTGAATACCTACGTGACTACGTTAGAGGAACGTTAGATATAGGCTACGTCGGCTGACGGTGAACCCTACAGCCAACTTATTGATAACGAGTGGATAACCTATTCCTACCCTATGTTAAGATGATGCCTGACGACGGAGTAACTTATTAAACGTGTTTCTACAGTACAGCTAGCGTTCAGCATGTTAGCCGCTTCTCCAGCATCAGCATGACGTGAACCAGATGGCACTTTTCCAGCTCCGTTGTCCAGACGCTCTGATACGTTTTAAATAAGTAAGTGATACGCTATCAATGTTTGACATGCGTATAATAATTTGTTATGTATTTGTTATGTATACGTCAGCTACAACACCGCTGTGGAAAAGTTGGACATATTTGTACTCTGACACATTTTGAGCTACTTTTCATATACGCCGGCATGTTTCTGCCATACGGAGCTGTGTGACAGGGCCGTATGTCTGGCGTGTTTGGCCTATCGTCTGCGTCCTTCAAACATCACAACTTACCCTTAATTCATATCAACGTGTTGCCGATATTTCGTATGCGCCGGCATACGTTTTTGTCATACGGATATGTGTGAATGTTAAAATAAATTAAATGGAGTAATAAAAGTACAATATTTGCCTCCAATATGTAGTGTAGAAGTTAAAAGTAACATACAGTGGAAATACAATACAATTAGTTCCTCAAAATTGTACTTGAGAATAATACTTGAGTAAATGTACTTTGTTACTTTCCACCACTGTGTGTAGGATGGTTTACATCGATGACTCACATATTACTGATCCGGCTGAGGATTCTGACTCATTCTGGGCATTTTCAAAAAATCTTGTGCGGGCAGGTGAGCTGGCACTGGAAGAGCATCGTGGAAGTGGACCAGCTGTGGAGGCCAAAGTGTGCGAGGCTGGGCTGGAGCATCAACTTCTCCCCCACGCCGCTGGAGCAGGGCATCTGGAAGAGACACTACATCCAGACTGTGCAGGAGCTGCGACTCACCTCGCTGCAGGTCGGGAGGCGGTGCAGTATTAACTCCACAAGTGGAGGAAGTATTCAGATCTTTTACTGAAGAACTTTTAGCTCACTGTGAAAATAATCCACTCCAAGTAGAAGTCCTGCATTGAAAGTGTTACTTAAGTAAAAGAATAATCAATAAATAAAGGAGCATGTAGTCAAAGTATTAAAAGTCAAAGTAACCCTTCTCAATGCAGACACCTAAAATAATTTGCACAAAGAATGACTTAGTAGTTGTCAATTCATTTTCTGTTGACTTCAATTCAATTCATTAACTAATTGATTAATCCACTAATAGTTCAGGCTGTAATATTCACTGTTGGACAGTTTAATTTATAACAAAACATATTTGATCAGTTCTTTGTATGTAAAAATGTTAATTTGTAAATGAACTAAATCTGTCAAAGTACAATATTTCCTTCTGTGATGTAATGGAGTAGAAGAAGAAAGTGGCGTCAAAAGAGAAAAAGTGCAGGTTTCTCAAATGTTTACTTAAATAGTACTGGAGTAAAGGTACTTAGTTAGATTCCATCACTGTTTAGCTCAATGATCAAACATCTTTTAAGTTGTCTGATAAAATGTTTATAAAAAGTCTGTTGTCCACCTCCAGACTGCCTCATCCCAGCAGCAGTTTGTGGTTCCACCTGTATCAGCCATCAGACATGAAGATCTGTCAGAAGTGGCCTTCATCAGCGAGGAGCGTCCAGCGTCCAGCAGCCAGCCTCTGAGAAGCATCTCCAGGACGGGGTTCAGAAAGGAGAAGCAGCCGGCTGCACCTGCCGCCGTGGAGAGACGCTGACAGACGTCCTGAAGACACACTGCGCTTCAACTACCTGGACAACCTGGACCCCACTGAACAAGGGTAAGACTGCAGTTTTTAAAAATGCCTTCATAATTCAAATTAAACCTTTAAAAACTTTGGGCCCCTGGGTCAAACCAGGATTAACAAGGTCGGTGTCATCTTTGATATTTACAGGATCTTGGAAAGTACGACGCAGCACAAAATATGAATTATCATGATGCATTATTGGTGCATTTTTTTGTTCATTAATCCCTCCTCGTCTACAGATAATAACTGATTGCTGTGTCTGAAAGCGTTCATCGTGATGCTCCACCTGCTCACTGACTCCACTCTCTCTCTGCAGGCGGGTCAACTTCAGAGCCTCCACCTGTCGCAGCAACTCGTCCAAGCCAGGGGACGGGAGCAGGAAAACACTGTCTGAGGCGCATTACAAACTACGCAAAGCCAAATCGCTGGTAAACCAAACTCCATTCATCATCTCGCCATAACCCCACTGTGACTGTGACCTCCTTGTCTGAATCAAAGGGGGGCGTTAAACGAGTAGGGTTCTCTGGAGACTGTGCAACCAGCAGGCATCATGCATTATGGAGCAGCGTTTACACAGAAAGAGCATGTTAATGATGCGCTGCTCAGAGAGGGAGGTGTCAGGGGGGAGCCAAATTATGCTGATGATGGGGTTTAAGGGAGGAGGGGGGAGAGAGGGTGAGATAGAGGACACTGAATTTATTATGCAGGCTTTGGTAAATCTAGCAGACATGATTATTTTGCCTAACATAACTGCATGTCTTAGAGGTTTCTTAGTACTGTACTTAAGTACACATTTGAGGTACGTATACATTACTTGAGTATTTTTATTTCACGCCACGTATAACTTCAGAGGGCGCTTTAGTTCATTTACAAATTAAGATGTTCACATACAAAACACACAAAGAGCTTCTACAATATGTTTTGTTGAACATTACATTACAACACGACATGTTTGGTCTAGTGTAGCTAAATTATTTGAATCTATTTGAAATAATTTAGAGTTCTCAGCATTGAGTACTTTTACTTTAAACATTTAAATTCCTGATAACACACACACACGTTGACTTCAGTGCAGGACCTTTACCTGCAGTGGAGTATTTTACCGTTACTGAATACTCCACTGGTTTTTCTAAACATTTGGTTGTCAAGGTAACCCCAGCCCTCTGAGACTTTTTGTCTTTCTCTTCCTTCAGATGTTCCTCAGCTCCAACTGCAGACCCCAACATCCTCCCCCTCTTCCTCCTCCTCCTCATCATGAGACTCGACCGTCTTGGGCGTCTCGCAGTCACGACCACCCCGTCACCAAGGAGACCGCCAAGAGCCTGCTGCGTCTGGCCCAGTGGAATGCTGGGATCCGCCCGGGGCCGGTGAGGTCTGCTGGTGCCCCGGCTCAGCGTGGAGGCGCTCAGGGCGTCCCAGCGCTCTCACCGGAGCGCTCCCAGTAAGCAGTCACTGCTCCTCCACACCTCTGGGCTCAATGTGATGAAACCACACAGCAAGACACGTATTCAGGACAAACTATGAGTTTAAAATGACTGATTCTGTAGGAAAGTCGCAGACTTATTATTAGAAATGTCTTGTTACTATCTCCTGGGTGGAGCTAAATAATTTATTCTGAACATTTTAGTTGTTTAAAGCAAAGCATTAGAAGTTGTTGTAGAAGACTGTATCTAATTAACAGGACATCTATTGGAAACGTACAGAAAGAAACTAGATGTGGTTGATTATTACCTCACAACTGAAGGCATGTCCGTTGGCCTGAGCTGTTAGTGGTAAGAAAAGGCTGAACATGTCAATGTACTCTTGTATCAAATGAAAAAGTGCCTTCTTACAGCAGGGTGATAGCATGTTTGTGCCACCACCAGCTAAAAACCTTCATTATGTTTAACATAATGCAGCCTAAATGACAAATCAGGTTTTAGATCTTTTTCATGGCAGGAAAGGTCCAGGCGTAGAAACTGCTAAATGAAGTATTTGATGATTCTAATGATGGCTTTCCTTAAAATATATCTTAGTGAAGGATATGACAAGTTTTTCAAGCATAACATCACAGTATCAGGACAAAGCTACAGTCCTGCAGTCCTTAACTGCTGCACCAACAAAGAGGAACACAATGTATCAAATCCAACAGTTACAACGAAATGAAGAACCTTTTTCTACTACATATTCCCAATAAATACTCTGTGATCTGAGTGAACTGACCCTTTACAATGTACAGCATGTGTGCAGCACAAACCACCTGCATCATCAGACTACCAAACATCACAACCTGAGGTCTCACACTGACTACGAATGTTCCTCCACATAACAATGGTTGTGTTTCTGAACCTGAAGTGTAAACGTTACTAATGAAGTGAATACTTGCATTAATCCCCGGTACGCCACAGTTTGAGGTTCAGCCCTGGAGGGAGACATCAGAGCTGCAGCTTCAGAGGCTGGAGTTTCATATGTTTTGCATGACATGTAATGCATTCTAAGAATTGTGAAATCTAATTCCCCCCGGGATAAATAAAGTATTTCTGATTCTTTCAACTGTATTTCATTGCAAGTTATTGAATAAGCACAGCACTGGATATGAGACACAAAGCAGGATGAAAAGACATTGAAATTATGATTTTTACATTTGCATTTATAATTATTTTGACAGGTGAGAACTGCAAAATGAATCAATCATTCAGAACTTTAAAGAACTTAAACATCCTCAGAACTTCACACTTGGAATAAAAAGCCAAAAGAAAAAGCCAAAATCCCTCATGAACAAGAAGGTATTTTACATAACTAAAACTACAAAGTTACAATAGTAAAGCATCTTCAATATTTGAACAGTTCTGTTCAATAATGATGTATAACATCTAAACATATATTGTTGCTTGTTTTTAATAACAGATGTAATTCTTTAAAGGCACCACGGAGCAATGTTTCGATGATTGGGTCCCCGTTTAGTTTGTAGCATGTGTACACACACACACACACACACACACACACACACACACACACACACAGAATAATAAAAGTAGCAACGTCCCAGCTAAAGGCAGGAGTTGGAATATAAACATCACTTTGTTTCTTTAGGGTTAGGGTTCACAGGGTACCTTTGAGTTCGGAATGTAAGCACATTTACAAAAATAAGTTCTTATTAATTTAACTCAGTTTATACAAGAACAACATGAATCAATTTATGGACTAAAAATAAATTGGCGTTTAGGTCATTATTTATGCAAAAATGTTATTGGTCCAGCTTCTCACGTGAGGATTTCCTGCTTTTGCTGTTAAATAATTGAATTTATTTGAACACATTTTGAAGTTTCTGCATTGAGTACTTTCATTTTTAGTACTAGAAGTACATTTTCCTGATTCTACTTACATTTCACTCAAGTAATATTTCTAATTTGTACTTGTAGTGGAGTATTTTGGCAGTGTGGTATTTGTACTTTTACTGCTTCCTTCACCACCGCTAGCTGTGTACCACACATTGCAAATAATAAAACCAAAGGAAACATTCTGTATAAGAAATGTACCACCTTTATTATCCAATCCACACATCCCATTCAATACGCAATACAAAGCCAAAGCAATTCATATAAACAGTGAGTCTGAACTCCAAAAATATTAAAACAATAACTGTCAGTTTAAGACAAACAAACTGATTTTGTCGCAGCATTTCAAACAACACTTTGCATTCAACACACAGTAGCAACACTTGGGCAAAGAGGGAAGCTTGGTGTACATCCATCATGATGATTCAGTCAGATATGAAATATCAGTATCATACGCACACCTCGCTGCCTCATCCATGTACACTTTTCACTCATTGCATAAAAAACACTGCTCTCAGAGTGTGGCTCACACACATCCGTATATATTACTAAATACAAGAGGATCAAAAAAATAAACAACAGACCTAAATGAAGTAGAAACCGACATGTTAATGAACTGAATGTGTTGATCAACACATTCAACAGATGAGTAATGTAGAGTAATGTAATGTAATGTATGTGTGTGTGTGTGTGTGTGTGTATATATATATATATATATATATATATATATATATATATATATATATATATATATATATATATATATATATATATATATATATATATATATATATATATATATATATATATATATATATATATATATATATATGGCTTATGGGGGAAAAATGAAATCAAATGAAAGTAATTGTGGTGTGGATGAAAAATGATAAAAACATTGTCTTTACAGGTTTAAGTCCCAATAGTGGTCAGCGAGTGCAAGTCTGACATGTGTGTTGTGCTCCATGAGGAGTCAGACATGTGCACGCTGCAAGATCATAGACGTGATGATGTCATGATGTTGCTTTTATAGTATGTTAGTCAAATAAAAAAAAGTTATTCTCTGGAAAAGTGGAAGTAGTAGATTTACCCAAAATAAAATGTGTCTTCACAACTGACCAAAGTGTTCATTAGTTACATCCTTCTATACACACACTTTCTTACCCCTCGGCCTTCAGATCATTGTAAAACTGAAGCCTCATTAAACGTAACGCAGATAGTCCCGGCTGATGAGATTGTCCGACCTCGTGAGCAGGTTAGTTTGAGTACGTTAGGAGCTGCTGCTCAGCTGCACAGATCCATGTGAGCCAGGATAAGACAACGAGCAGTCTCACTAAATGTTGAAAGTCATGAACTCTTTGTTCAGCCATCTAATTTAAGGCATTTCAAACGGTCAATTGTCAGCTCTGAAATGATCCTGGGTGTAGTTTAACGTATAGAAGACACATTCTTAATAAACTCAATTTAAAAAGTGAACCTGGTTACATTGGTCTCACCAGCGGAGATGAGGTGAATCATTCTCCCTCGGAAAAGAGCCGGGGGGGGGGGGGGGGGGGTTTAAAGAGAATTTTTCAAAGAGAATGAAATAAAAACCTCTCTTTTAAAAAACGTGTTCAGTAAAGAAGCACATATCATTTATTCAGAATGAAAGATTTTTTGGCCTGTCCTTTATAGAAATGCATTTTCTGTTTAATACAAAGTCACTTAAAACATAGCAAAACACGCATCATTCAGAGCATTGCTGCAAAACAATTAAATAAAACATTTGGTGGGTTGATTTGATTTCCTGTTTCATTCACAGCCTTTTCAAACCTCAAATTTAAAGCAAACCTCTACATACTGGATCTTACTGGATGTGCAAAGTAAGTTTTAAGTTCACAGTGAATTTATTTCAACAGTTGCACAAAATTGGAGTGTGAAAAAAAGACAAATACAACAGCTGACTATAAAACAGAAAATAGTCAAATGCTTTTAGCAATACGTACATCGAACCGATCAATCCCTTATCTGCTTTCAATATTTAGCCCTTCTCTGCAACACAAACGTCCATGTTAACATTGATTGATTTCATATTCTGTCGTTGAGTCTCATTCTTTTTAGATCAAGTGAAAAGACAGAAACATCTTCACTTGTCATTGTGATAGAAACGAGAACCTTTAGCACAATTTAAAATGTTCACCATCAAAAGAAGATTTATTTCGTTTTAAAAACACCAAGTTGAATTTGACTAAAAGCTGTACACTAAACTAATTCAAACATTTTTTTCCAAGTGCTGCTTGCAAAGCTCAGTTATATAAGGCTGATAGGCATCTGTAATTTGTGCTTCGACAGCTGTGAACAGCAGAGGCCATTCATGTGATGCTTTCATGTTTGCAAAGTAGAAGGTACATGTTCTGCAGGTTTCAATATCTTGGAGGGAATGACTATGCAAATACACACAAGTATTAACATCGAGTCTTTTTAAATAATGTAAACATATACATCTTATTTGAGGTCAGAGCATTGATCCTCTTCATATCTGTTTAGATTAAAAAAGAAAAAAACATTACTGGAGCATCGTCCGGATGTTCTTCGGCGTGGACTCGTCGTTCAGGTGTTTTGTGGTGAATCTGAGGAGAAACAAAGATGGCAGTGTACGTTAGTGCCAAAGCAGCCCTCAGAGCTGTGGACGCTCATCTCTTCTTGTGCGCATGCTAAGGCTGGGTTAATAGTAGGTTAGTTCTGAGAACAGTTTAGCAAAACCAGGTTTAAAAGGAGTAAATACAGATTTAAATTAAGCAGAGCGCTGTTGCACACTCAAAATAATCTCCGTTTAGTAAATATGTTTATCGATTACGTTACGGAGACGCTCGCTTACCCAAAATAAAAAACGTAAATGCTCGTGCAGTCGGGATCAACACTACTGTTAGCTAGCTACAGTCCGTCAGTCAGCCTAACGTTCCTCGTGATGGATCGGCAGAGAAGTCTAAATTTCTACTTCTTTTGAAAAATAAAAAACTTGTTGCGTTAAAGAAGTGGCAGAGAAACAGTCTGGCACTTAACTTTCTTTAAGGAACTTGAATACTTTGCTCAATCCATCTAAAGAAGGCAGCCGTTCTACCTCCTGACGTGTCATTATAAAGTTAATACTGCAGAGTATAATACATCCCATACATCTGCCACAATATCAACATTGAAATAATTCCTGTATTATTATTATTTATTTATTTTTTCACTGAGCTTGACGACTTTCCAAGTCACTCAAAGCTGAACAGTCCGAGCAGTGTGATTAGCTATTCAATCAGTTTGTTTCAATAATTCCAGGCTTCAGCCGGTGCTGCTGTGGCAGCTGAAGCAACAAGAGCAGCCGGGGACATCTGTAGCTACAGCTCAACCCCTCCACCCTTCAGCGACCACCACAAATAGAATGTAACTGTGTGAAACTCTGACAAGACAATTGTTCTGTGCAGTGAAGTCAAGTGTGACGGCATTAAAGATGTAAGATTACATTGTCGCGTTGCTAGTGAGTCTACAGAGGTCACTTTGGGCCAGTATGGAACAACCGAGGCCTTACATCAACAGAGCAGTGTGTTAGACTACATGCAACTTCTTCACAATCCAAAGGGAACCTACTTCAGGGCATTCAGGAGGCCTTCTACGGTATCTGCCGGCTGGTCCTTCAGGACCTTTATACAGCCTTTCATCTGAGAAGAGAAGAACAGAGCTGCTTCACGAAACAGATCCACTGTGATGCTGTTACAAACAAGTGTGTGTGTGTGTGTGTGTGTGTGTGTGTGTGTGTGTGTGTGTGTGTGTGTGTGTGTCTTACGTCTATCTTTGAGGACTTGTTGAAGGCGCCGTTGGGGTGGACGTGGTCATAAAGAATGATGACTCCGACCATGACCCTCATGCAAAACAAGAGCGTGTCCTCGCTGCTGAAACGACTCGTGTATTCCCTGAATACACAGAAAGAAGAAGAGGATTAGAAAGAGTTATGAAATGAGAAAGATTTGTCTTCACTAAGAAAAGACACTTTGGGTTTATTGTATGATGAGTGCCGTTGGACCAATACAGGTGCACAAAGGACTTTTTACTGAGTCTCAAGGTGTGGTCTTGAAATTCAAGGACTCTACTCGTCATGTTTTAGGTCAAAGTACGTTTCACTTATTGCTTACAATCTATCAAGCAGGGTTTCTGTTATCTCCTAATTACTCTTTAAGTCAGACATGTTTAAATCTTAACGTCATAGCGTCCGGTGAAAATATTTCACTGTGAGCACAATTTGAATTGTGATAAAAAAGGCTAAAATAAAATGTTCACATATCCTTCTTTAAAAATGACTATTCTTCCACACCGTGGTTATATAGAGCATGGTGAACAAGACAGGCTGGGTAGGTTGCCGACCGGCGCGTCAGACAGAGAGACAGTCAGCGAGCGAGGGCCAGACGGCACATTATTCTACCTCTTTTCACTCTTTTGGGAATGTACGGGAACTAAATATTAAACAAAGCCGACGTGTTTATGGCTCCAAGTAGTAATAAAAATAGGGTATAGTCCTACATGTGTTTTCAGAGGAGTATACGGCCCCATAATGTGACAGATGACAGTGATGAAAACAGTATACCGCCCACTCCTAGAATGTGTGTGTGTGTGTGTGTGTGTGTGTGTGTGTGTGTGTGTGTGTGTGTGTGTGTGTGTAAGCATCATGACTCACGGTGTCTCCAGCATGACTTTACATACGCTGGCCATGGTGCTGAGACAGTCTGTTGTGTTCTCCAGTGGAAGAGTCTTGTTCTACACACGACACCAACAAAACAAATAACGAGTTTATTAATTTCTATGAAAAAAAAAAAGAAGATTAATCGTTAGAACACCATGATGTGGTTTCTGACACAGAAACAGGAAATAAGAAAGATAATGGCCAAACAACTGAAAGGGCTGTTAGAGCCACAGCATGATGACAATGGATGGAAAAACGTTAGTTTTATATTCTGACAGATTTGCTAAGTTCTCACAGCTGTTACAACAGTGATTCAGAGTCAGCACTCTCACCTCTGTCACAAAGTTTGTGGTTGCGTTGCTGAGTGTCTTCAGCATGGGCGTGGCTTCGGCGTAGAACAGAGACATCCTGTTGGCCATCTCGTTGTTGACTTCCCTCTCAATGTCCAACTGTAGGTGCACAAACAAACCATACACATAAACACAAGGTGTAAGCGCTGCCCACTCTTTGTACAGAGCAGTTATAATATTTCACACTTATTCCAATTTAATTGCACCCAAAATGTGATCAGCTTGGCCTATTTCTGGTCTCTGGTGTGACATAACACAGTGAACACGGCCATCTTTTCTTCTGCTATTCTAAGATTGTTTCCTCTTTTAGAAAGACTGCTGCAAGATGTAAACATGTGGATTTGAGAACCCCAAGAATAAAAATGGCTGCCGGACTACACTAATGTAAGTAGGCACTAATGTACAACTCACATTCATGTTGTTTATCCGGTTTCGACTGATGGTTCTTCTGTAGTAGCTGAAGTCATTCTGGATGGCAGGAATTCTCATCTGAAGGGAAACGAGAAAATAGTGAGAGCTTGGACAAGAGACATTTAACATTTAACCACCACTTTTGAACTAACAACATATCATTTCATTACAAGTGGACTATGTGTGGCACTGAGTAAAGTAATGAACAAAGAGTGACTGAGTTGATCAGCTCAGAGTTTCCAGCAGACCTTCAGCTCATCGAAGCGCAGAGTGAAGTGAAGGATCTCAGCAAACTGTTTGGCCAGCGCCTGCTCCCTCTCCAGGTGCTGAGTGGGCGTGAAGGGTGCACATGTCAGGCACTCCAACAAACTCTGCAGGGCCTCCTCTGCACACACACACACACACACACACACACACACACACACACACACACACACACACACACACACACACACACACACACACACACACACACACACACACACACACACACACACACACACACACACACACACACACACACACACACACACAAAGTCAGCTACTGTGTAGGTGTCCAGTTCAGAATGTATTTGGGCAGACCTGAACACTTCATTTTTATAAGATTAATTTTATTTTAATAAGTTTCTTGAATAAAATAAAATATTTTTTAAAAATTACGAGAAAATATTTTAAGACTTTTCTAAATAAAATAAAAATGCTAATTTAAAGACCACCAGAGTGATGGAAGTCAATAAGCTCAAGATAAGACAAGGAATGCTACTTTACGCTGAAAACGCACCAGGCGGTGTTGAAGGGACATATTTTTGCAGCCGGGAGGCTGTTAATACGTTTCAAGCGGGTAGAAATTCAACACGTCACAGGAGTCGCAGCCCTCTGTTTACCGCTGCGGGTACTCTTGTCCGCAATTCACTGCTAAAAGTTAAACTATCCCCAACTTTTAGTGGCCACTGCAGATTTCTATAGACATTGCATGGCAGCTCGCCGCATGTGCGTTTCCGGCGTTACCTTTATTTAACCGAGAAAGTGACTTAATAAGTTTAAAAAGCTTTGATTAGGACACATTCAAAACCGATGCCACTGGAAAAACAAAGAAGATAAGACAAGACATTGTGTTGTACACTGAGCATACCTAGTCTGAGAGAGAAACTGTAGAACTTTTTGAGTTTGATGACCAGCGGGCAGACTGAGTTCCAGGCTCGCTCCTGCAGCATGAAGTCGTTGGGGTTCTGAATTGCCTAAAAAGAACAAAGAAAACCAGCAGAACACATCAGAAAACTCCACGATTAGGGTCATAACAAACATAAACATGCAGAGGATTTAACTAGTTTGTTCTGCATTTCAGTGAAACTTGATGTCAATTCAGCCGCTCTTCTCTCCTGTACTGCAACTTCAGAAATATTTGTGTGTGTGTGTGTGTGTGTGTGTGTGTGTGTGTGTGTGTGTGTGTGTGTGTGTGTGTGTGTGTGTGTGTGTGTGTGTGTGTGTGTGTGTGTGTGTCTTACATCTCTGATCTCCTGGCCGGCTCCTTTGTACGACTGCAGGCCAGTCAGGATGTTCTCAGAGTCCTGGAGGACCGAGTTCACCTGGTTCCACACCTCACGCTCTCCTTCTGTCGGCTGTGCATCTGACACACAAAGCACACGCACAACTGTGTATACATGTACACATGCGAGCACACACACACACACACACACGAGGACAATAGGTAGCTAAGCTACTATACTGTCGCAGTCAACGTCAATAAAAACAGATTTCTGAATTCTTGCCTTTTCTCATCAAGTCTCAATGTTCTAGTGATTCGTAATTTAAGCAGATTTAAAATAAATTTCTAGGTTAAATGTTAAACTGTTACTTGATGTGAAAGGGCTTTATGTAAATAAGTAGTAACATTGTTTTTTTAATTAAGATGAAACAATCACTGGGGGAACATGGGAATGTGTGCCGAGTGTTTTTGTCACTAAAAGTAACTCAAAGTTTGTGATTGACAGAGAAGAAAAACATTCAACATTAATGAACTGTGTCAAAGCTAAACGCATTATTTCACTTCACTTTGAGCTTTTAGCACATACAGCATATCGACATGAGTCCATCAACAGTCAGTCCCCAAAATGTGCAGCCAGAGTGATGCCTTATTTGAAAAACAAACTCCTAATGTTATGCGTCGGTATATAGAGTCGTCTGTAAAAGAATGAAAGCACTCTACTGTAGACCGAATGTCTCCACAACAGTTTCATGATCATAATGTATCTAAACCTCTGACAGAATACACTGGAGCTGCTGCGTTTACTGCATCCTGCGTAAGCTCAAATAAGTCATGTTTCATAAGGCATGTTTCATAAGGCGTGTTCCGTAAGGCGTGTTTCGTAAGGTGTGTTCCGCAAGGCGTGTTCAGCAAGGCGTGTTCCGCAAGGCGTGTTCCATAAGGCGTGTTTCATAAGGTGCGTTTCGTAAAGCGCGTTTCGTAAAGCGCGTTTCGTAAGGCGCGTTTCGCAAGGCGCGTTTCACAAGGCGCGTTTCGTAAGGCGCGTTTCATAAGTCGCGTTTCATAAGGCGCGTTTCATAAGGCGTGTTTCATAAGTCGCGTTTCATAAGTCGCGTTTCATAAGGCGTGTTTCATAAGGCGTGTTTCATAAGGCGTGTTTCATAAGTTGTGTCTCATAAGGCGTGTTTCATAAGGCGTGTTTCATAAGTTGTGTTTCATAAGGAGTGTTTCATAAGTTGTGTTTCATAAGGCGTGTTTCATAAGGCGTGTTTCATAAGTTGTGTTTCATAAGTCGTGTTTCATAAGGCGTGTTTCATAAGGCGTGTTTCATAAGTTGTGTTTCATAAGGCGTGTTTCATAAGTTGTGTTTCATAAGGCGTGTTTCATAAGGCGTGTTTCATAAGTTGTGTTTTCATAAGTCGTGTTTCATAAGTCGTGTTTCATAAGGCGTGTTTCATAAGTTGTGTCTCGTAAGGCGCGTTTCGTAAGGCGCGTTTCATAAGTCGCGTTTCATAAGGCGTGTTTCATAAGGCGTGTTTCATAAGGCGTGTTTCATAAGGCGTGTTTCATAAGTTGTGTCTCATAAGGCGTGTTTCATAAGTTGTGTTTCATAAGGCGTGTTTCATAAGTTGTGTTTCATAAGGCGTGTTTCATAAGTTGTGTTTCATAAGTTGTGTTTCATAAGTCGTGTTTCATAAGTTGTGTTTCATAAGGCGTGTTTCATAAGTTGTTTCAAAAGTTGTGTTTCATAAGGCGTGTTTCATAAGGCGTGTTTCATAAGGCGTGTTTCATAAGGCGTGTTTCATAAGTTGTGTTTCATAAGGTGTGTTTCATAAGGCGTGTTTCATAAGTTGTGTTTCATAAGTTGTGTTTCATAAGGCGTGTTTCATAAGGCGTGTTTCATAAGGCGTGTTTCATAAGGCGTGTTTCATAAGTTGTGTTTCATAAGTTGTGTTTCAAAGTTGTGTTTCATAAGTTGTGTTTCATAAGGCGTGTTTCATAAGTTGTGTTTCATAAGGCGTGTTTCATAAGGCGCGTTTCATAAGGCGTGTTTCATAAGTTGTGTTTCATAAGGCGTGTTTCATAAGTTGTGTTTCATAAGTTGTGTTTCATAAGTTGTGTTTCATAAGGCGTGTTTCATAAGTTGTGTTTCATAAGGCGTGTTTCATAAGGCGTGTTTCATAAGGCGCGTTTCATAAGGCGTGTTTCATAAGTTGTGTTTCATAAGGCGTGTTTCATAAGGCGTGTTTCATAAGGCGCGTTTCATAAGGCGCGTTTCATAAGGCGCGTTTCATAAGTCGCGTTTCATAAGGCGCGTTTCATAAGGCGCGTTTCATAAGGCGCGTTTCATAAGGCGCGTTTCATAAGGCGCGTTTCATAAGGCGCGTTTCATAAGGCATTTCAAGGCAGCAATATTTGGAGGTTGACTGTAAAAGAACCAGCATGCAGGTATACAGGGCAGTCTAATCCAAAGCATGCTGAAGCAAACTCTTGGGTAGACGTGGAGCTACAGTAGAACCTGTTAATGTTGTGAACATGAACATAGCTTTTACCAGTCTGGATCATAAGACTCATGATATTCTTGGCATGTTACCACATTGGATTAATGGTATGTTTACTGTTTATATATTAACAGAATTATACCGCACTCTGCCATGCCTGCCACCTACAGACGGCTTTGTTTCATATTTCATGCAACAAGAATACATTATATATGTCTCAATAAGGACATCAGTTACTTGCATTGTTCTGCAGAAGCCATATATCTCACATTACTTGGTTTGCTTCAGTGTTCAGGGCATATGTCAGATCTTAAATTGTAAAGTAATCACTGCAGTAACAAGCGTTGGCTATCATGACCACAGACAGACAAACTGCTCTTAGGATAAAGCATCAGTGACTTTAAAACTCTGTCTGGGATCTGTTTTGCATTTCTAAATCCCTCCACTCCCATCATTTCCTCTTTAGTGAATAAACAAAGCTTGGGCTTGGCTACATTGTGAGCGTGGCTGAAATGCCACTGTGGAGGCGTATTGTGTTTGTTTTCAGGCAGATTTATTTGCCTTGTTTAAATGAACTAATTTGTCAATTGTATGTGAACATCAGGAAGCAGAGCAGTGATGTAGTTATAGGAATGTGGAGGAAAGTTTTCTATCCGAAAAGTATTCATATATTGAACTAACACCGATTACATAATGAAATATAACTACAGATATGAGGATTATGCAGGATGACAAAGTGTTAAATACACTATATAATATACCTGATGATAATGCGTTAATATTTACATTATGCCACATACATATAATGAGTCTCATTATAAGTGCACATACAGGGGCATGCAGATAAGTTAGTAAAAGCAGACGGCAAAGGTCAAGGGTCAAGGGTCAGCTCCATTTTTCTTCAACTTGGCATGGAATGAATGGATTTCAAAAGCATGAATCAATCATGAATTCTAATAAATGCAATGGAGGAAGGTTGACAATTCAATAGTTGAATAGGCTAACCCCTGACCAGTGAGAGCAGCTAAAGAGAGGTTAAAGGGAAACAATGAATCAGGGATTAAGAGGACAGGGGGGCAGGCCTAGCAGAAGGACAGGTAGAAGCTGTGCTCACTTTCAAAGTCAAGGAAAAAGTTTGGCCCCTGTTCAAGCTCTGTGCAAGTGAGCACTTTTAAGAGATTCCCCATTTGGTTTCTGCAAGAGAAAGAAAAAGAGAGAAAGAAAAAAAAGGAAGAAAAGTATGTGTGATGTTAAAAAGTTATCAATAAGTTATTTGAAAAAAGACGGGAGAAATGGCAGATCAGAGCTGAAAGGGCAGGAGGTCAAGACCGAGTGAAAGAAAAGGAGAAAAAGAGAGGAGCGTAAGCAGACTCCTTCCTGGCTTCGTCATCGGGAGCAGAGACCTGCTGATAGACAGGAAACAGCTGAGCCCCCCCCCCCATCCATATTTTCTCCCTTTGATCCACTCCTCTGCCAGACTTACTTTCAAAGTCCAGGAAAAAGTGTGGATAGTTCTCTATATCCCTTGTTAGGACTTTTAGCAGGTTACCCATTCCAGCAAACCTGATGATCAAAATACAGCAGTGAAAAACAGACACACACAAAAGACATGAATACATAGATTTTTACACAACACACATTCAATGTGAAGTTAAGTATGTACTTGATATAACAGAGGCATTCATATCCAACAGAGGTTGTTTCTATTTCTTCTGGTGAATTCTCAAATTGAATCGTTGTTATTCCAGCCCGGGTTAGTGTAGCTAATCTGGATGTTTATGGAGTGTGTGTTCTGACCCTACGTGCAGGTTTTTGGGGGGAATTTCAAATAGGAGTCAATGACAGTTGATGCTTTCACTTGCAGTTTGTGTTGCATTTTAGATGCAAATGTCTGCATTGTATGCTGAGAAGGATTTACTGAAAATAAATTCAATTGTGAGCCAGTCTAAAACCTGGAGCAGATTAGGGAACTCTTTATGAGCATTTAAAAGTATAGTTACACTTCTAGATGCAGGTCAAAGTAGTACTGACGTTATACAAAAAAATGAACAAAGACTAATTATATTATTAATTAATCTGCAGATTATTTTCTCAATTAATAGAATTCTTGTTAAATCAATAAATGGTCATAAATCTTAGAAAGTGTCGACATCACAGAAGAAAGTGAGCATTATAGATATTTTTGTTTTAACAGTTGACAAACTAATCATTTTTGCTGATTCTTTTTGTGTCAGTTAATTGTTTACTCAACTTATTGTTTAAACTCTACGATTTTTTTTAATCAATTACATCATTTTTTAAACTAATCCGAAGAGGAAACAAAGGATTTCTAATCGTGAACATTTTGTGTGTATTTATAAACACGCACACACTTCAAAAATCTATTCAAAAACTACGTTGCCATCACATCGTGCGTGTGTGTGTGATGTGTGACGTGTGTGTGATGTGTGTGTGTGATGTTAGTGTGATGTGTGTGTGATGTGTGTGTGATGTGTGATGCGTGTGTGATGTGTGTGTGATGTGTGATGTGTGTGTGATGTGTGTGTGATGTGTGATGTGTGTGTGATGTGTGATGTGTGTGGCATGTGTGACGTGTGTGTGACGTGTGTGTGATGTGTGTGTGTGATGTGTGTGTGTGATGTGTGTGTGACGTGTGTGTGATGTGTGACGTGTGTGTGAGTGTGTGTGATGTGTGTGTGTGTGTGATGTGTGTGTGATGTGTGTGTGATGTGTGTGTGATGTGTGTGTGTGTGTGGTGTGTGTGTGTGTGATGTGTGATGTGTGTGTGATGTGTGTGTGATGTGTGTGTGATGTGTGATGTGTGTGTGTGATGTGTGATGTGTGTGTGATGTGTGTGTGATGTGTGATGTGTGTGATGTGTGTGTGTGATGTGTGTGATGTGTGTGTGATGTGTGTGTGATGTGTGTGTGATGTGTGTGTGATGTGTGTGTGTGTGATGTGTGTGTGATGTGTGTGTGATGTGTGTGTGTGTGATGTGTGTGTGATGTGTGTGTGATGTGTGATGTGTGTGTGATGTGTGTGTGTGTGTGTGTGTGATGTGTGTGTGAGTGTTTGCTGATCAGTAAAGAGGAGGAGAAAGAAACAATTCCCTCCTGAGGTTCTGAACTAATTTATCTGCTCTTTTGGACTCAGGGTTACAACAACACAGGGATGCAGTCCGAAATGAGAGTTTCACTCTTTAAAGGTTTAAAAGGCAGTAGGTAGGTAGGTAGCAATTTCCAGGGAAAAGTCTACTTCCTCAGCCATGGAGGGGGCCACGAGCTCTGTAATCACAGCACCTTAAAACGTACAGGAGCATAATATGAGGCCACGATTGCAGTAAAACAGCGCAGCACATCATGGGGGTGTTAATGGGGACAGTATAACCTTACTGGGTTCTGAAGATTTAACCAGGTATTACGCTCATGTTGGGGGAGGGAGTTCATCATATGCATATGAACTCTAAAAACGTCAGTCAATTAAGGACATGAAGTTGCTGCATGAAGGAACTATAAAAAGGCACACAGTCTTTTGTACTCACACAGAGATCCAACCTCTCTTGGACTTCACAAGACATAGTGTGAAGAGACAACAAAAGAGACACTATGCTGCAGTGTGCACATGATCATCACACTGCACAGCCTTCAGCAAGCTGTCCACTATTTTCAATCACAGTATTCATTCTTCGTCTTCACACGGCAACAGCTTTGATTCTGGAGAAATTATCAATCTTGTAATGTGGTCTGATAATGAATTTCATGCATACATGGTTCAATATGGCGTTTTAATACAATATTGTACCAGAAGAGGGCAGCGCTGGTTTACATTCATATTTCACTAACAGGGATTAAGGTTGTATTGAAAGGATGGCATGTTGGTACATGTGCTGCAGTAGTACAGCCTTCGTTTTATAGACCAACCCTGACCTGCGGCTACAACAAGTTCCTCAGCAGACGCTTTGCCTTCATCTCCAGCCAAACTCTGGTTATGCTCCCTCAGGTACCAGTTAACCAGCCAGTTGTTCAGACCATGTGACAACAAAGCTCCTGTGACAACTAATACAATTCTTACTTTTCCATTCGTTTTCATTCAGGGCATTTTTATTCATTATAGAAAGTGTGTCGTGGGAAAAACTGCATCATTTTCAAGCTTTTAAGAGATGCCTTAAGGAAATTCTTTCACGTTCTGTTACACTGTTGGATATCATATCATTAATTTGTCATTTCCTACACAACAAGCCTTTTAACAACCTCTACAGAACAAATTTATAGCTTTGAGTCATAGATATGTGTGTGTGTGTGTGTGTGTGTGTGTGTGTGTGTGTGTGTACACTGGGGAGTGTCTATGATTGCGGTGATGTCACTCAAAATGTAGCTGCATTGCATTCTGGTATGCTAAGACTACTGTTCATGGATAAAGTAATGATTCAGCGAAACACTTTGATTTCACCAAAACAGATCAATCTCCAGATCTGATACAAAAATGAAGTTTCCAACTTTTCCACTGATAAAACATAAAATGCAACAAGTCAATATCTTGACATGTATCAACCTAACACCATGGATGATAGTAGGATATAACAAGGAGAGGTATGAAAGTGCAAACCACAGATAAAAAGACTCCAATAATACCCTGTGACAGTTAACTTAAGGGACAGTTCAACCCAAAATCTAAAACTAAAAGCCTTCAGAAAATAGTTCCTACACAAAAATGCTCACAACAAGCTCTGTGGATTATCTTGTGTAACGGGTCAGGATTTCTGTACAGAGACTTTGCTGTTGAGTTTTTCAAAATGTATTTTCTTGGTACTTTGAGCCCCACAAGCCGAGCACATCTAGTTCCATTGTATTAGAGAGAAGGCCGACATCTCTACGGCTGATATCTCCAACACTCCAACTGTCCCTAACTAGCAATTAAGTGTGAGCTGTATTTCCTCCCTGAGGTAAACAAACCAGTTCCAGCTACTTTCTTGGAAGCGGAAATGAAACAAACAGCAGCTCCAGTCAAGCTGAACATATACTCAACGAAATGTACAGCTAAAGAAAACAAATGAAGCGTGGATAGTGACATCATGAGATTTATTTTGGCCGAGTTAATCCCTGTCAAGCCTATGGTAATTGGGTAAAATATGCAAATTATAATCCTTGTGTTGTCCTCCCGATTGCCATACACCTCTTGTCCTCTGGGGTCCCAACATCTGTGAGAAAAGGCCTGTTTATTTTTTGTTGTCTTGACCATTGCTTGACCCCAGAGGACAAGAGTTATTAAATTCAATAAAAAAAACATAATTCAATAAAATTTCATAACATTTATTTTAATCATGAAGAGCATAGTATTGAACAACCCATATTATTTTCAGACCATTTGATGAATAAAAAAACATATTTTGATGGCAATAGATTTCATTTGGGGTCAGAATGACCCGAGGACAACACGAGGGTTAAAAGAAAGCACAGTAAACTGTGCATATATAAAGATGTCTGCTCTCCCCATGGCCCCCCGTTTATGTACCTGAGACAGTGTTACATATAAAGGTGTGTTGCCATTATAACACATACCTGTCAACATTGGAATTTCAAAATAAGGGAATTTTTTTGTTGTGGTTTCATAAGGAGTGTTTCAAAGTTGTTTCAATAAGGCGTGTTTCATAAGGCGTGTTTTCCTAAGTTTGTTGTTTCATAAGTCGTGTTTTCATAAGGCGTGTTCATAAGGCGTGTTTCATAAGTTGTGTTTCATAACGTGTTTTCATAAGTTGTTTTCATAAGGCGTGTTTCATAAGGGCTGTTTCATAATTGGTGTTCATAAGTCGGGTTTCATAAGTGCTGTTTTCATAAGCGCGTGTTTCATAACGTTGGTGTCTCGTGGCGCGTTTCGTAAGGCGCGTTTCATAAGTCGCGTTTCATAAGGCTGTTTCATAAGCGTGTTTCATAAGGCGTGTTCTCATAAGGCGTGTTTCATAAGTTGTGTCTCATAAGGCGTTTTTCATAAGTTTGTTTCATAAGGTGTTTCATAATTGTGTTTTCATAGGCGTGTTTCATAAGTTTGTTCATACGTTGTGTTTCATAAGTTCGTGTTTCATAAGTTGGTGTTTCATAAGGCGTGTTTCATAAGTGTGTTTCAAAGGCTTGTGTTTCATAAGGCTGTGTTTCAAAAGGCGTGTTTCATAAGGTCGTGTTTCATAAGGCGTGTTTTCATAGGCTTTTGTTTCATAAGTTGTGTTTCATAAGGGTGGTTTTCATAATTTGTTGGTTTCTAAGTTGTGTTTCATAAGGCGTGTTTTTCATAAGGCGTGTTTTCATAAGGTGTTTCATAAGGCGTGTTTCATAAGTTTGTGTTTCATAAGTTTTGTTGTTTTCATAAGTTGTGTTTTCATAAGTGTTTTCATAAGCGTGTTTCACATAAGTTGGTGTTTCATACGGCGTGTTTCATAAGGCGCGTTTCATAAGGGTGTCTTCATAAGTGTGTTTCATAAGGTGTTCATAGTTGTGTTTCACTCAAGTTGTGTTTCATAATTGTTTCATAAGGTTTCAGTGTTTATAAGGCGGTTCATAAGGCGTGTTTCATAAGGCGCGTTTCATAAGGCGTCTTCATAAGTTGTCATAGGCTGTTTCATAAGGCGTGTTTCATAAGGCGCGTTTCATAAGGCGCGTTTCATAAGGCGCGTTTCAATAGTCGCGTTTCATAAGGGGTTTCATAAGGCGTTTCATAAGGCGCGTTTCATACGCGCGTTATAAGCGCGTTCATAAGCGGTTCATAAGGCATTTCAAGGCAGCATATTTTGGAGGTTGACTGTAAAAGAACCAGCATGCAGGTATACAGGGCAGTCTAATCAAAGCATGCTGAAGCAAACTCTTGGGTAGACGTGGACTACAGTAGAACCTGTTAATGTTGTGAACATGAACATAGCTTTTTAACCATTCTGGATCATAAGACTCATGATATTCTTGGCATGTTACCACATTGGATTAATGGTATGTTACTGTTTATATTAACAGAATTATACGCACTCTGCCTGCCTTCCACTACGAGACGGCTTTTGTTTCATATTCCATGCAACAAGAATACATTATATATTCTCAATAAGGACATCATGTTACTTGCATTGTTCTGCAGAAGCCATATATCTCACATTACTTGGTTTTTGCTCAGTGTTAGGCGATATTCAGATCTTAAATTGTTAAAGTAATCACTGCAGTAACAACGGTTGGCTATCATGACCACAGACAGACAAACTGCTCTTGGATAAAGCATCAGTGACTTTAAAACTCTGTCTGGGATCTGTTTGCATTTCTAAATCCCTCCACTCCCATCATTTCCTCTTTAGTGAATAAACAAAGCTGGCTTGCTACATTGTGAGCGTGGCTGAAATGCCACTGTGAGGCGTATTGTGTTTGTTTTCAGGCAGATTTTTTTGCGTTGTTTAAATGAACTAATTTCAATTTATGTGAACATCAGGAAAGCAAGCAGTGATGTAGTTATAGGAATGTGGAGAAAGTTTCTATCCAAAAGTATCATATCTTGAACTAACACCGTTACAATAATGAAATATACTACAGATATGAGGATTAGCAGATGAAAAACAAGTGTTAAATACACTATATAATATACCTGAAGATAATGCTTAATATTGACATTATGCCACATACATATAATGAGTCTCATTAAAGTGCACATACAGGGCATGCAGATAAGTTAGTAAAAGCAGACGGCAAGGTCAAGAAGTCAAGGGTCAGCTCCATTTTTCTTCAACTTGGCATGGAATGAATGGATTTCAAAGACATGATCAATCATGAATTCTTAAATGCAATGGAGGAAGGTTGACATTCAATAGTTGAATAGGCTAACCCCTGACCAGTGAGAGCAGCTAAAGAAGGTTAAAGGAAACAATGAATCAGGGATAAGAGACCAGGGGGGGGCAGGCCTTAGCAGAAAGACGTAGAAGCTGTGCTCACTTTCAAAGTCAAGGAAAAAGTTTGGCCCCTGTTCAAAAGCTCTGTGCAAGGAGCACTTTAAGAGATTCTCCCATTTGGTTTTCTGCAAGAAAAGAAAAGAGAGAAAGAAAAAAGGAAGAAAAGTTGTGTGATGTTAAAAGTTATCATAAGTTATTTGAAAAAGCGGGAGATAAATGGCAGATCAAGCTGAAAGGGCAGGAGGTCAAGACCGAGTGAAAGAAAGGAGAAAAGAGAGGAGCGTAAGCAGACTCCTTCCTGGCTTCGTCATCTGGAAGCAGAGACCTGCTGATAGAAAGGAACAGCTGAGCCCCCCCCCCCCATCCATATTTTCTCCCTTTTGATCCCTCCTCTGCCAGACTTACTTTCAAAGTCCAGGAAAAGTGTGGATAGTTCTCTATATCCCTTGTTAGGGACTTTAGCAGGTTCCCATTCCGCAAACCTGATGATCAAAATACAGCAGTGAAAAACAAGACACACACAAGATACTGAATACATAGATTTTTACACAACACACACAATGTGAAGTTAAGTATGTACTTGATATAACAGAGCATTCATATCAACAGAGGTTGTTTCTATTTCTTCTGGTGAATTCTCAAATTGAATCGTTGTTCTCCAGCCCGGTTAGTGTAGCTAATCTGGATGTTTATGGAGTGTGTTCTGCCCTAACGTGCAGGTTTTTGGGGGAATTTCAATAGAGTCAATGACAGTTGATGCTTTCACTTGCAGTTTGTGTTGCATTTAGATGCAAATGTCTGCTTGTATGCTGAGAAGGATTTACTGAAAAAATTCAATGTGAGCCAGTCCTAAAAACCTGAGCAGATTAGGGAACTTTATGAGCATTTAAAAGTATAGTATCACTTCTAGATGCAGGTCAAAGTAGTACTGACGTTATACAAAAAAATGAACAAAGACTAATTATATTTATTAATTAATCTGCAGATATTTTCTCAATTAATAGAATTCTTGTTAAATCAATAAATGGTCATAAATCTTAGAAAGTGTCGACATCACAGAAGAAAGTGAGCATTATAGATATTTTTGTTTTAAAACAGTTTACAAACTATCATTTTTGCTGATTCTTTTGTGTCCGTTAATTGTTTACTCAACTTATTGTTTAAACTCTAACGATTTTTTTTAATCAATTACTCATTTTTAAACTAATCCGAAGAGGAAACAAAGGATTTCTAATCGTGAACATTTTGTGTGTATTTATAAACACGCACACCTTCAAAAATCTATTCAAAAACTACGTTGCCATCACATCGTGCGTGTGTTTGTTATGGTTGTGACGGGTGTGTGATGTGAGTGTGTGTGATGTGAGTGTGATGTGAGTGTGAGTGTGTGTGAGTGTGATGTGTGTTGTGATGTGTGTGTGATGTGTGATGTGTGTGATGTGTGGTGTGATGTTGTGTGTGTGTGTGATGGTGATGTGTTTGGCATGTGTACGTGTGTGTGACTGTGTGTGATGTGAGTGTGTGATGTGTTGGTGTGATGTGTGGTGTGACGTGTGTGTGATGTGTGACGTGTGTGTGCTTGTGTGTGATTGTGTGTGTGATTTTGAGTGATGTGTGTGTGATGTGGTGTGATGTGTGTGTGATGTGTGTGTGTGTTGGTGTGTGTGTGTGTGATGTGTGTGTGCTGTGGTGTGATGTGTGTGTGAATGTGTGTTGATGTGTGACTGTTGGTGTGTGTGATGTGTGATGTGTGTGTGATGTGTGTGATGTGTGTGATGTGTGTGATGTGTGTGTGTGATGTGTGTGTGATGTGTGTGTGATGTGTGTGTTGGTGTGTGTGTGTGTGTGATGGTGTGTGTTGGTGTGTGTTGTGTGATGGTGTGTGTTGTGTGTTGTGTGTTGGTGTGTGTTGTGTGTTGGTGTGTGTGTGATTTTGTTTTGTGGTGTTGTGATGGGTGTGTGTGAGTGTTTGCTGATATCATGTAAAGAGGAGGAGAAAGAAAAATAGTCATTCTGGATGGCAGGAATTCTCATCTGAAGGGAAACGAGAAAATAGTGAGAGCTTGGACAAGAGACATTTAACATTTAACCACCACTTTTGAACTAACAACATATCATTTCATTACAAGTGGACTATGTGTGGCACTGAGTAAAGTAATGAACAAAGAGTGACTGAGTTGATCAGCTCAGAGTTTCCAGCAGACCTTCAGCTCATCGAAGCGCAGAGTGAAGTGAAGGATCTCAGCAAACTGTTTGGCCAGCGCCTGCTCCCTCTCCAGGTGCTGAGTGGGCCGTGAAGGGTGCACATGTCAGGCACTCCAACAAACTCTGCAGGGCCTCCTCTGCACACACACACACACACACACACACACACACACACACACACACACACACACACACACACACACACACACACACACACACACACACACACACACACACACACACACACACACACACACACACACACCACAACACAAAGTCAGCTACTGTGTAGGTGTCCAGTTCAGAATGTATTTGGGCAGACCTGAACACTTCATTTTTATAAGATTAATTTTATTTTAATAAGTTTCTTGAATAAAATAAAATATTTTTTAAAAATTACGAGAAAATATTTTAAGACTTTTCTAAATAAAATAAAAATGCTAATTTAAAGACCACCAGAGTGATGGAAGTCAATAAGCTCAAGATAAGACAAGGAATGCTACTTTACGCTGAAAACGCACCAGGCGGTGTTGAAGGGACATATTTTTGCAGCCGGGAGGCTGTTAATACGTTTCAAGCGGGTAGAAATTCAACACGTCACAGGAGTCGCAGCCCTCTGTTTACCGCTGCGGGTACTCTTGTCCGCAATTCACTGCTAAAAGTTAAACTATCCCCAACTTTTATTGGCCACTGCAGATTTCTATAGACATTGCATGGCAGCTCGCCGCATGTGCGTTTCCGGCGTTACCTTTATTTAACCGAGAAAGTGACTTAATAAGTTTAAAAAGCTTTGATTAGGACACATTCAAAACCGATGCCACTGGAAAAACAAAGAAGATAAGACAAGACATTGTGTTGTACACTGAGCATACCTAGTCTGAGAGAGAAACTGTAGAACTTTTTGAGTTTGATGACCAGCGGGCAGACTGAGTTCCAGGCTCGCTCCTGCAGCATGAAGTCGTTGGGGTTCTGAATTGCCTAAAAAGAACAAAGAAAACCAGCAGAACACATCAGAAAACTCCACGATTAGGGTCATAACAAACATAAACATGCAGAGGATTTAACTAGTTTGTTCTGCATTTCAGTGAAACTTGATGTCAATTCAGCCGCTCTTCTCTCCTGTACTGCACTTCAGAAATATTTGTGTGTGTGTGTGTGTGTGTGTGTGTGTGTGTGTGTGTGTGTGTGTGTGTGTGTGTGTGTGTGTGTGTGTGTGTGTGTGTGTGTGTGTGTGTGTGTGTGTGTGTGTGTGTCTTACATCTCTGATCTCCTGGCCGGCTCCTTTGTACGACTGCAGGCCAGTCAGGATGTTCTCAGAGTCCTGGAGGACCGAGTTCACCTGGTTCCACACCTCACGCTCTCCTTCTGTCGGCTGTGCATCTGACACACAAAGCACACGCACAACTGTGTATACATGTACACATGCGAGCACACACACACACACACACACGAGGACAATAGGTAGCTAAGCTACTATACTGTCGCAGTCAACGTCAATAAAAACAGATTTCTGAATTCTTGCCTTTTCTCATCAAGTCTCAATGTTCTAGTGATTCGTAATTTAAGCAGATTTAAAATAAATTTCTAGGTTAAATGTTAAACTGTTACTTGATGTGAAAGGGCTTTATGTAAATAAGTAGTAACATTGTTTTTTTAATTAAGATGAAACAATCACTGGGGGAACATGGGAATGTGTGCCGAGTGTTTTTGTCACTAAAAGTAACTCAAAGTTTGTGATTGACGAGAAGAAAAACATTCAACATTAATGAACTGTGTCAAAGCTAAACGCATTATTTCACTTCACTTTGAGCTTTTAGCACATACAGCATATCGACATGAGTCCATCAACAGTCAGTCCCCAAAATGTGCAGCCAGAGTGATGCCTTTCATTTGAAAAACAAACTCCTAATGTTATGCGTCGGTATATAGAGTCGTCTGTAAAAGAATGAAAGCACTCTACTGTAGACCGAATGTCTCCACAACAGTTTCATGATCATAATGTATCTAAACCTCTGACAGAATACACTGGAGCTGCTGCGTTTACTGCATCCTGCGTAAGCTCAAATAAGTCATGTTTCATAAGGCGTGTTCCGTAAGGCGTGTTTCGTAAGGTGTGTTCCGCAAGGCGTGTTCAGCAAGGCGTGTTTCGCAAGGCGTGTTCCATAAGGCGTGTTTCATAAGGTGCGTTTCGTAAAGCGCGTTTCGTAAAGCGCGTTTCGCAAGGCGCGTTTCATAAGGCGCGTTTCATAAGTCGCGTTTCATAAGGCGTGTTTCATAAGGCGTGTTTCATAAGGCGTGTTTCATAAGTTGTGTCTCATAAGGCGTGTTTCATAAGGCGTGTTTCATAAGGCGTGTTTCATAAGTTGTGTTTCATAAGGCGTGTTTCATAAGGCGTGTTTCATAAGTTGTGTTTCATAAGGCGTGTTTCATAAGGCGTGTTTCATAAGGCGTGTTTCATAAGTTGTGTTTCGTAAGGCGTGTTCCGTAAGGCGTGTTCCGTAAGGTGTGTTCCGCAAGGCGTGTTCAGCAAGGCGTGTTCCGCAAGGCGTGTTCCATAAGGCGTGTTTCGTAAGGTGCGTTTCGTAAAGCGCGTTTCGTAAAGCGCGTTTCGTAAAGCGCGTTTCGCAAGGCGCGTTTCATAAGGCGCGTTTCATAAGTCGCGTTTCATAAGGCGCGTTTCATAAGGCGTGTTTCATAAGGCGTGTTTCATAAGTTGTGTCTCATAAGGCGTGTTTCATAAGGCGTGTTTCATAAGGCGTGTTTCATAAGTTGTGTTTCATAAGGCGTGTTTCATAAGTTGTGTTTCATAAGTCGTGTTTCATAAGGCGTGTTTCATAAGGCGTGTTTCATAAGGCGTGTTTCATAAGGCGTGTTTCATAAGTTGTGTTTCATAAGGCGTGTTTCATAAGTTGTGTTTCATAAGGCGTGTTTCGTAAGGCGTGTTTCGTAAGGCGTGTTTCGTAAGGTGTGTTCCGCAAGGCGTGTTCAGCAAGGCGTGTTTCGCAAGGCGTGTTCCATAAGGCGTGTTTCATAAGGCGCGTTTCGTAAAGCGCGTTTCGTAAAGCGCGTTTCGTAAGGCGCGTTTCGCAAGGCGCGTTTCATAAGGCGCGTTTCATAAGTCGTGTTTCATAAGGCGTGTTTCATAAGGCGTGTTTCATAAGTTGTGTCTCATAAGGCGTGTTTCATAAGGCGTGTTTCATAAGTTGTGTTTCATAAGGCGTGTTTCATAAGGCGTGTTTCATAAGGCGTGTTTCATAAGTTGTGTCTCATAAGGCGTGTTTCATAAGGCGTGTTTCATAAGTTGTGTTTCATAAGGCGTGTTTCATAAGGCGTGTTTCATAAGTTGTGTTTCATAAGTTGTGTTTCATAAGTTGTGTTTCATAAGTCGTGTTTCATAAGGCGTGTTTCATAAGTTGTGTTTCATAAGGCGTGTTTCATAAGTTGTGTTTCAAAAGTTGTGTTTCATAAGGCGTGTTTCATAAGTTGTGTTTCATAAGTTGTGTTTCATAAGGCGTGTTTCATAAGGCGTGTTTCATAAGGCGCGTTTCATAAGGCGCGTTTCATAAGGCGCGTTTCATAAGGCGTGTTTCATAAGTTGTGTTTCATAAGGCGTGTTTCATAAGTTGTATTTCATAAGGCGTGTTTCATAAGGTGCGTTTCATAAGGCGTGTTTCATAAGTTGTGTTTCATAAGTCGTGTTTCATAAGGCGTGTTTCATAAGTTGTGTTTCATAAGTCGTGTTTCATAAGGCGTGTTTCATAAGGCGTGTTTCATAAGTTGTGTTTCATAAGGCGTGTTTCATAAGTTGTGTTTCATAAGGCGTGTTTCATAAGTTGTGTTTCATAAGGCGTGTTTCATAAGGCGTGTTTCATAAGGCGTGTTTCATAAGTTGTGTTTCATAAGGCGTGTTTCATAAGTTGTGTTTCATAAGGCGTGTTTCATAAGGTGCGTTTCATAAGGCGTGTTTCATAAGTTGTGTTTCATAAGTCGTGTTTCATAAGGCGCGTTTCATAAGGCGCGTTTCATAAATCGTGTTTCATAAGGCGCATTTCATAAGACGCGTTTCATAAGGCGCGTTTCAAGGCAGCAATATTTGGAGGTTGACTGTAAAAGAACCAGCATGCAGGTATACAGGGCAGTCTAATCCAAAGCATGCTGAAGCAAACTCTTGGGTAGACGTGGAGCTACAGTAGAACCTGTTAATGTTGTGAACATGAACATAGCTTTTACCAGTCTGGATCATAAGACTCATGATATTCTTGGCATGTTACCACATTGGATTAATAGTATGTTTACTGTTTATATATTAACAGAATTATACCGCACTCTGCCATGCCTGCCACCTACAGACGGCTTTGTTTCATATTTCATGCAACAAGAATACATTATATATGTCTCAATAAGGACATCAGTTACTTGCATTGTTCTGCAGAAGCCATATATCTCACATTACTTGGTTTGCTTCAGTGTTCAGGGCATATGTCAGATCTTAAATTGTAAAGTAATCACTGCAGTAACAAGCGTTGGCTATCATGACCACAGACAGACAAACTGCTCTTAGGATAAAGCATCAGTGACTTTAAAACTCTGTCTGGGATCTGTTTTGCATTTCTAAATCCCTCCACTCCCATCATTTCCTCTTTAGTGAATAAACAAAGCTTGGGCTTGGCTACATTGTGAGCGTGGCTGAAATGCCACTGTGGAGGCGTATTGTGTTTGTTTTCAGGCAGATTTATTTGCCTTGTTTAAATGAACTAATTTGTCAATTGTATGTGAACATCAGGAAGCAGAGCAGTGATGTAGTTATAGGAATGTGGAGGAAAGTTTTCTATCCGAAAAGTATTCATATATTGAACTAACACCGATTACATAATGAAATATAACTACAGATATGAGGATTATGCAGGATGACAAAGTGTTAAATACACTATATAATATACCTGATGATAATGCGTTAATATTTACATTATGCCACATACATATAATGAGTCTCATTATAAGTGCACATACAGGGGCATGCAGATAAGTTAGTAAAAGCAGACGGCAAAGGTCAAGGGTCAAGGGTCAGCTCCATTTTTCTTCAACTTGGCATGGAATGAATGGATTTCAAAAGCATGAATCAATCATGAATTCTAATAAATGCAATGGAGGAAGGTTGACAATTCAATAGTTGAATAGGCTAACCCCTGACCAGTGAGAGCAGCTAAAGAGAGGTTAAAGGGAAACAATGAATCAGGGATTAAGAGGGAGGGGGGCAGGCCTAGCAGAAGGACAGGTAGAAGCTGTGCTCACTTTCAAAGTCAAGGAAAAAGTTTGGCCCCTGTTCAAGCTCTGTGCAAGTGAGCACTTTTAAGAGATTCCCCATTTGGTTTCTGCAAGAGAAAGAAAAAGAGAGAAAGAAAAAAAAGGAAGAAAAGTATGTGTGATGTTAAAAAGTTATCAATAAGTTATTTGAACAAAGACGGGAGAAATGGCAGATCAGAGCTGAAAGGGCAGGAGGTCAAGACCGAGTGAAAGAAAAGGAGAAAAAGAGAGGAGCGTAAGCAGACTCCTTCCTGGCTTCGTCATCGGGAGCAGAGACCTGCTGATAGACAGGAAACAGCTGAGCCCCCCCCCCCATCCATATTTTCTCCCTTTGATCCACTCCTCTGCCAGACTTACTTTCAAAGTCCAGGAAAAAGTGTGGATAGTTCTCTATATCCCTTGTTAGGACTTTTAGCAGGTTACCCATTCCAGCAAACCTGATGATCAAAATACAGCAGTGAAAAACAGACACACACAAAAGACATGAATACATAGATTTTTACACAACACACATTCAATGTGAAGTTAAGTATGTACTTGATATAACAGAGGCATTCATATCCAACAGAGGTTGTTTCTATTTCTTCTGGTGAATTCTCAAATTGAATCGTTGTTATTCCAGCCCGGGTTAGTGTAGCTAATCTGGATGTTTATGGAGTGTGTGTTCTGACCCTACGTGCAGGTTTTTGGGGGGAATTTCAAATAGGAGTCAATGACAGTTGATGCTTTCACTTGCAGTTTGTGTTGCATTTTAGATGCAAATGTCTGCATGTATGCTGAGAAGGATTTACTGAAAATAAATTCAATTGTGAGCCAGTCTAAAACCTGGAGCAGATTAGGGAACTCTTTATGAGCATTTAAAAGTATAGTTACACTTCTAGATGCAGGTCAAAGTAGTACTGACGTTATACAAAAAAATGAACAAAGACTAATTATATTATTAATTAATCTGCAGATTATTTTCTCAATTAATAGAATTCTTGTTAAATCAATAAATGGTCATAAATCTTAGAAAGTGTCGACATCACAGAAGAAAGTGAGCATTATAGATATTTTTGTTTTAACAGTTGACAAACTAATCATTTTTGCTGATTCTTTTTGTGTCAGTTAATTGTTTACTCAACTTATTGTTTAAACTCTACGGTTTTTTTTAATCAATTACATCATTTTTTAAACTAATCCGAAGAGGAAACAAAGGATTTCTAATCGTGAACATTTTGTGTGTATTTATAAACACGCACACACTTCAAAAATCTATTCAAAAACTACGTTGCCATCACATCGTGCGTGTGTGTGTGATGTGTGACGTGTGTGTGATGTGTGTGTGTGATGTTAGTGTGATGTGTGTGTGATGTGTGTGTGATGTGTGATGTGTGTGTGATGTGTGATGCGTGTGTGATGTGTGTGTGATGTGTGATGTGTGATGTGTGTGTGATGTGTGATGTGTGTGTGATGTGTGATGTGTGTGGCATGTGTGACGTGTGTGTGACGTGTGTGTGATGTGTGTGTGATGTGTGTGTGATGTGTGATGTGTGTGTGATGTGTGTGTGACGTGTGTGTGATGTGTGTGTGATGTGTGTGTGTGATGTGTGTGTGTGATGTGTGTGTGACGTGTGTGTGATGTGTGACGTGTGTGTGATGTGTGTGTGACGTGTGTGTGATGTGTGTGTGTGTGATGTGTGATGTGTGTGTGATGTGTGTGTGATGTGTGTGTGATGTGTGTGTGTGTGTGGGTGTGTGATGTGTGTGTGATGTGTGTGTGATGTGTGATGTGTGTGTGTGTGATGTGTGATGTGTGTGTGATGTGTGTGTGTGTGATGTGTGTGTGATGTGTGTGTGATGTGTGTGTGATGTGTGTGTGTGATGTGTGTGTGATGTGTGTGTGATGTGTGATGTGTGTGATGTGTGTGTGTGTGTGTGTGATGTGTGTGTGATGTGTGTGTGAGTGTTTGCTGATCAGTAAAGAGGAGGAGAAAGAAACAATTCCCTCCTGAGGTTCTGAACTAATTTATCTGCTCTTTTGGACTCAGGGTTACAACAACACAGGGATGCAGTCCGAAATGAGAGTTTCACTCTTTAAAGGTTTTAAAAGGCAGTAGGTAGGTAGGTAGCAATTTCCAGGGAAAAGTCTACTTCCTCAGCCATGGAGGGGGCCACGAGCTCTGTAATCACAGCACCTTAAAACGTACAGGAGCATAATATGAGGCCACGATTGCAGTAAAACAGCGCAGCACATCATGGGGGTGTTAATGGGGACAGTATAACCTTACTGGGTTCTGAAGATTTAACCAGGTATTACGCTCATGTTGGGGGAGGGAGTTCATCATATGCATATGAACTCTAAAAACGTCAGTCAATTAAGGACATGAAGTTGCTGCATGAAGGAACTATAAAAAGGCACACAGTCTTTTGTACTCACACAGAGATCCAACCTCTCTTGGACTTCACAAGACATAGTGTGAAGAGACAACAAAAGAGACACTATGCTGCAGTGTGCACATGATCATCACACTGCACAGCCTTCAGCAAGCTGTCCACTATTTTCAATCACAGTATTCATTCTTCGTCTTCACACGGCAACAGCTTTGATTCTGGAGAAATTATCAATCTTGTAATGTGGTCTGATAATGAATTTCATGCATACATGGTTCAATATGGCGTTTTAATACAATATTGTACCAGAAGAGGGCAGCGCTGGTTTACATTCATATTTCACTAACAGGGATTAAGGTTGTATTGAAAGGATGGCATGTTGGTACATGTGCTGCAGTAGTACAGCCTTCGTTTTATAGACCAACCCTGACCTGCGGCTACAACAAGTTCCTCAGCAGACGCTTTGCCTTCATCTCCAGCCAAACTCTGGTTATGCTCCCTCAGGTACCAGTTAACCAGCCAGTTGTTCAGACCATGTGACAACAAAGCTCCTGTGACAACTAATACAATTCTTACTTTTCCATTCGTTTTCATTCAGGGCATTTTTATTCATTATAGAAAGTGTGTCGTGGGAAAAACTGCATCATTTTCAAGCTTTTAAGAGATGCCTTAAGGAAATTCTTTCACGTTCTGTTACACTGTTGGATATCATATCATTAATTTGTCATTTCCTACACAACAAGCCTTTTAACAACCTCTACAGAACAAATTTATAGCTTTGAGTCATAGATATGTGTGTGTGTGTGTGTGTGTGTGTACACTGGGGAGTGTCTATGATTGCGGTGATGTCACTCAAAATGTAGCTGCATTGCATTCTGGTATGCTAAGACTACTGTTCATGGATAAAGTAATGATTCAGCGAAACACTTTGATTTCACCAAAACAGATCAATCTCCAGATCTGATACAAAAATGAAGTTTCCAACTTTTCCACTGATAAAACATAAAATGCAACAAGTCAATATCTTGACATGTATCAACCTAACACCATGGATGATAGTAGGATATAACAAGGAGAGGTATGAAAGTGCAAACCACAGATAAAAAGACTCCAATAATACCCTGTGACAGTTAACTTAAGGGACAGTTCAACCCAAAATCTAAAACTAAAAGCCTTCAGAAAATAGTTCCTACACAAAAATGCTCACAACAAGCTCTGTGGATTATCTTGTGTAACGGGTCAGGATTTCTGTACAGAGACTTTGCTGTTGAGTTTTTCAAAATGTATTTTCTTGGTACTTTGAGCCCCACAAGCCGAGCACATCTAGTTCCATTGTATTAGAGAGAAGGCCGACATCTCTACGGCTGATATCTCCAACACTCCAACTGTCCCTAACTAGCAATTAAGTGTGAGCTGTATTTCCTCCCTGAGGTAAACAAACCAGTTCCAGCTACTTTCTTGGAAGCGGAAATGAAACAAACAGCAGCTCCAGTCAAGCTGAACATATACTCAACGAAATGTACAGCTAAAGAAAACAAATGAAGCGTGGATAGTGACATCATGAGATTTATTTTGGCCGAGTTAATCCCTGTCAAGCCTATGGTAATTGGGTAAAATATGCAAATTATAATCCTTGTGTTGTCCTCCCGATTGCCATACACCTCTTGTCCTCTGGGGTCCCAACATCTGTGAGAAAAGGCCTGTTTATTTTTTGTTGTCTTGACCATTGCTTGACCCCAGAGGACAAGAGTTATTAAATTCAATAAAAAAAACATAATTCAATAAAATTTCATAACATTTATTTTAATCATGAAGAGCATAGTATTGAACAACCCATATTATTTTCAGACCATTTGATGAATAAAAAAACATATTTTGATGGCAATAGATTTCATTTGGGGTCAGAATGACCCGAGGACAACACGAGGGTTAAAAGAAAGCACAGTAAACTGTGCATATATAAAGATGTCTGCTCTCCCCATGGCCCCCCGTTTATGTACCTGAGACAGTGTTACATATAAAGGTGTGTTGCCATTATAACACATACCTGTCAACATTGGAATTTCAAAATAAGGGAATTTTTTTGGCAGACTCCGTGCACGAGCGGAACGTGTCATCACGTGGTCACGTCATGTCAACAAACTTCCATTTTAAACGAGACGGTCATTGAAATCAGTGAACGCAGCGTGGCGAGTGTAAAACAGAGAAAGGTGGATGCAGAATGTTGTACTTTCCAGGAGAAATAATCTCGAGCGTCTCGAGTGTACTAATAAAGGATTGTTGATTTCTGATAAAACAGAAAGATACATGGATAAACAAGTTGCTTTTTTGCACAGCGTGAAAGAAATGTGAAATTAATTAGTACGGCCCTCGAAGGATATTATAAAAAATAAAATGGCCCTAGATAGGAAAAAGGTTCCCTACCCCTGCTTTAACAGCTCTCAGCCACCCAGCCCCCATATAATGTAAACGTAAACACATAAGGGACGGGTATATACATTCAGGAAATACATGTTTATTTAAAGTGTGTATTACTTGTACAGACACGTTTATAAGATTTATGTATTTTATTTGATGACTTATTATCATCAATTTATTTGATGATTGATGAGTTGTGTGGCTTTTATTTTCCCCAACGAGGACTTTCTTGCGATGGCAGAGTCAGGCAATTTTTCTTGCTGGCGAACATCGCTTATTCCGCCGTGTGCAATGCTAGAGCACGAGTTTGCCCAACTCTGCTTTTAATAAATAAGGGAAGGTCTCCTCTCATTTGGACAAGGTACTTACATAAAGTTTTAACTTGTTTGGCAGGTACAACCGCGTCTCCACCTATCTCCCGTTCACTGTGACTCATCCATATGTTCTCGTCTCCTTCTGTGTTATTGTTCCTGTTTTCTTCTTCTTCTGTGTGTTTACTGGCAGGATAACATTTTTCAGCTAAAGTTAAACATAATACTGCCACCTGCTCTACCGGAGGCCACTTTACACTTTTTTTTTTATATGGGATAATTACGGGAAAATATTTAAACGGGAGGACAGCGGGATAGAAGGAAAAATACGGGATAATCCCGGGAAAACGGGAGGGTTGACAGGTATGTTATAACAACACTGGCTAGCAGGAGCAAAATATCTTTTGCAATGACCTTACACAGTGAATAGACCTTTTGCACTGCAGACATTTTCACTTGCTATAGCAAGAAAAGCACAGATGGAACTAAGAGCATTAACAACGACTCGACTGTTCCAACAGTGAGTCAGTGAGCACATTACCAGGAAGCTGGAGGTGTCTCACCTGAATGAAATGCAGCCGTTATTGTTAATTATGACAGTACTTCTCCATCATGAAATATCAATGTTGTGAATGAAGGTGAAGTGAACAATAATAGACGAGCCTTGGTAATGCTTCTGGGACCGGATTCATTTTGTCTAACTGGGTTTACCTTTCAGAAAGGTTGGTAAATGCATAACATATCTCACAGAATTGCTCATTTTTGGTTTTCTTCGTTTCCTTTTCTTGTTTTATTAATATTTGGACAATCGCATTTTCACAATGATGGTCTATCTGAATAGCTCAACATACATCGGAATATAACTGATCCGGGTTCAAAACCCTGCTCTTCACCTGGGTTGAACACAGGCCGGGAGATGGGATGGGTATTTAATTTAATCTTATTTAACATTATCTTACATTATAGGTCATTTAGCAGAACAGCTGAACTAACTACAGGGACAGTCTCCCTGGAGCAACTCAGGGTTAAGTGCCTTGCTCAGGGCCACAATGGTGGCAGCCCTGGTATTGAACTCACGACCATCTGATGTTGTATTTGGAAGCCGCACCACTAGACCACTAGCCCATCACCACCCCATTTAACAACTTTCAAATACTGACTTGACAAAAAAACAAAAAAGAGTGAGAGAGACCAGAGCGCACGGGAGTGAAAGTTAACTTAATTTGGTCCTTATGTAATGCAATTCTGTGTGATTCAATGGTTTAGCAGTGATGTGTTCGGGACTACAGCTGCAGACTGAATGGCTTCTGCAGGGTATTAACGGTGACGAGACAAATGCAGGTTGAATCCATGTTCAGTAAACCTGCATCACCATACGGACATCTCTCTCATGCAAAGGATGATTCATCCACTCCATATCATAAATACTTTTATCCAAAGTGATTAGCATTAGCTGTTTCTGTATTGGCTCATTAGAAATCAAACTTCTGCATCTGCTGAGAGCTTCACAGAAATATTAACTGCTCTCCGTTACATGGCACTTTCCCGTCTCTATGCTTCAGTCTTACCAGACAGGGGAGGGGAAACTTTGCAGGGAAATTTCTCGTCTGCTAGGTTCCTCTTTCACAACCACTTATCTATATGGCCAGGACTGAAAGTGTGAAAAATGTGACTTTCCTCTTTCCTCTTTACCATCAACTGACTGACGTTGGTTGAATTAAAAAGCAGAATAGCACATATAGTGTACCATATAAAAAGGGATATTTTTGTGAATATTATTATTATTATATATTTCACATATAGCTCACCATTAAAAAAAACAAAAAAACAAACGAAAACAATCATAGTGAGACCTCTCTTGGTCAAAGAGAAATACAAGGTTAAAAACCCTGTCGACAACCAAATAGTGTTGAAGATAGCGTCAGGTTTGAGTGACTGGGGAACTTTATATTACCTCGTCAGTTGTTCTCAGTGACACAAACAGACTCTCCTAACAGCCCACTGTCCTCCTTTAACCTTAATATAAACATTCCTCTTGCTTCGAAAAAAAATGTGCTTGTGAGACCGTGCAGCAGTCTCAAGGCTATCTGTGCTTTATAATTACAGCGAACTGTAAGCACCAAAATGAATGCCACATTTAAATTGCCTTCCCTGCTGTCTGAAACAACCTCTGTTGAGAGAGAAATCATTCTCTGAGCAAACAAACCAAATGATTTGTCGAGTGGTGAATGTAGTTTAGCATTTTGTAGAACAACGAGGTTTAATATTTGTCTTTTATATGGAAAGTGGAAAAAAGTTTGAGAAGTACAATTATCAGATGTCAATAGCACTTTCACATCTAATATGAGTGTTTGTGCCATTAACCACCGACAGAGAAGCATCTAAAATCAGGGGTGGGGAAACTCCAGCCTCCGGGCCGTATACAGTCCGCAAGACCATTTGATCCGGCCCTCGAGGTAATTCATAAACACGCAAAAACATCCACTAGAAAAAAAAAAATAATAATCTAGACAGCAATAGAATAACTGTTTTTATTCCGACTGTTTTTCCTGGCCAAGGTCAGGGTCCTTGAACACAACACGAGCGGAACGTGTCATCCCGTGGTCACATCACGAGACTGTCGTTGACATCAGTGAACGCAGCGTGGCGAGTGTAAAACAGAGAAAGCTGGATGTGGAATGTCGCACTTTCCAGGAGAAATGGACGAACGATTATTTCTTTGAGGAAGTAAAAGGCCAGTGTGTCTAGTTTGTGCGGACGCGCTTGCGGTGATGAAAAATAATCTCGAGCGTCATTACTGCACGAAACATGTCAAACAGCACGAGCTGAAAGGACGAGTGCGTTTGGATAAAGTTAACGCTCTTCGGCGGAGTTTGGCCCAACAAGCAGCTCTCTCCAGAGCGGAACATACAAACATGGACAGATAGAGAGGTAGACCACCACACCAAGAACAGAATATTCCACCACTGCTGTGCAATTATCACTGGCATTTACAATATTCACTTTATTTTCTATCAACCACTTGGTACTTATGTTATTTTTTATTCTATGTAATTATTGTGTACTGCCTTTTTACTTCATATGTTCTTTTGCTGTGACGAGATTTCTGATTTCTGATAAAACAGAAAAATACATGGATAAAAAAGTAGCTTTTTTGCACAGCATATAAGAAAAGTGAAATGAATGGGCTGCGTCTTAAAAACTTTTGCAGAGGTTACGAGTTCAATAATTAGTATGGCCCTCGAAGGATGTTGTAAAAAAATAAAATGGCCCTTGATAGGAAAAAGGTTCCCCACCCCTGGTCTAAATGATCAAATACCAATAAATACAATTGTTTTCAAACAGTGAGATCCATTTGTATGCAAGTCCTTAATTAAAGGTACCCTGTGGAGTTTCTGAATGCTAGTATTTCTATGGAGCAGCAGTGTTTTATGAATGGATCACAAAGGTCATGCACAATGCACATCCAGCCATTGATTTCACACGTTCAGCAGTTGGTAGCCGTTACGCGAAGAAAAGCAGCAGCGCGCAAACAGAGAAGAAAGAGAAAGAAGAAAACTGCAAGTTAGCACACAATATAGATGCAAACAAATCATGATTTAAATTATTATAAGCTTTGGAAATGCTTAAGGAGGAAGGAAAAAAGCATGTCTGTTGGACATCAAGGTTACACACAATAGGTTTTGGTGAATAACACTGAATGTAAATAGAGCTTGTTGCTACAAGAAAACTCCACATGGCACCTTTATTGAACATAAAGACCCAAAACTGTCCCTGCTGTTCTCTTAAAAGCACATTTCATTTTATTAAACTTAAATGCAGAGGGGTAGATCTGAACATGCATTTTTTTTTTTTGGGCCCAACTGGACAACCAGTACGACACGACATTTCTAGTTCACAGCCCTTTTCAATTATTTAACAATACTTTATCCCCAGAGTCAGATTCATACAAGAAAAGCTTGTAAATGTGCAGAATCAGGGTTAATCTTCTAAAAATGTGTCCATGTGTAACTGATGGGTTTGTAGGTTTATATTAAATATGACTAATGATTATGAAAAGGGCTTGAAGTCACTGTAATTTCACTTACTAGACATTGAGATATTCAAAGAATGTGATGGCCATTAGGTTTTTTACAGGCAATCCAACAGTCTTTCCAGTTGGCATTTGTTAGTGCAAACTTGTATCACACTTAAACCCTTCCCCCTGCCCATATCTGAGAAATATGGACCGAAGCTGTATTATTTCTCTTTAACAGCCCGAGGATAAACAGTGCAACAGCCTTCGAGGGAGAAAGTTGTGGGTTTAATACAACAAGTGCAGGCTAATCCCAGCTGTAACCATCTAAACCACAGCATTGTAACTGGGCTGATGTGCCTTAGTGGCAGCTTAGAATGTGGTCTTACTCAAACATGACTGCACTAGCTCGAAAAGTGTTTGCGTATGTATGCAAGTCATATACCTTCTCTGGTGGAGGACCTCGGCTTGCTGTCTATATCATCCGCTTTCTCTTTGTCTCTGAAACAAGAGAAAATAAGGAATTTGTGTTAAAATCAATATGCACCAAGCGGAAATAAATGATACTGGAAAGACAAACAATCACACAGCATGTGAAAAGCACGTGTGTACGAGTGTGTATCCACATGCGCGTAGCATCTGTGCATCAGACAGGTACAGTATTAACTTTCCCCTTTACCAACTTCCCTTTTTCTCCTGACACACACAAGCATTCAGCAAACAAATGCTGCCCTCCCCATCACAAAACACTCACTGAATTATTCAACAGTGAAATCTACACCCTTGTCTGCTCCAGCCAAAGTAAGGCGGATTAAGGCTCTGTCTGCTGCATGTTCACTTGAGTATTAAATGTCCTGTGACAAGCAGCGGCTGCTAATGGTCATTAGGATGCTCTGTACTAGGAGTTCCTCCAGGGTGAGAGCAGAAAATAAATACATAGATGGCACTGTCCCATTCTGTGACATTCTTAACCCAGCTGAGGCTCATCATTCATATCTTTTAAATATATAGTTGAGAGTTTGCACCTGGAACACCAGGTAAGTGAAATTACTGGTGTTGGAGTCACTTTCTGTAACAAAAGGTTGAATAATTTCTTATCTGGCAAAAGTCAAATCAGTGCTGCCACACAACACCTGCTGCTGTAGAAGACGTTATCCTGCTGAACATTAGAGGAGATCATTAGCAGGGCAGTCCATCATTATGCACTCCATCCTGGTGCTGGAGTCTAGATCTACATTCTCTGTGCTGCAGTGCATAGTAATGCATTTGCCTACAACAAACATTTTTAAATGATGGAGACTGAGGCCTGACTTGAAAGGTAGCAGCTTGAAAGGATCGAACCACCAATCTTCCGATTAATAAGAACCACGATTGGGCACAGTGCAGCACCTAACCGGTGTACAGTGTGCACACACTAGGGTCATCTTGTAGTTCATCTTCAAAAAGGGCAAGTGTATGGACACAGTTTAGATTTAGAAATGAGCTATCCAAGACATGCGTATCAAAATAAACCCCATCATCCGGACTACCTTTAGCGAAGCAGAACACCGAAATCCATGCAGCAGTTGGCAAACCTTTACACAGACGTGAAGAAATGTGCAAAAACAATCATGGCCTGCTGTGTTCTGTGCCTACACCCCACCTGCCACCACCTTTAGACATGGAGGGTGATGGTTTGTGCGAGCTGACCAAAGACATGGTGTTAAAACCTGAAAGCAACTTATTTCACTTTCACATGTAAGCTGATTACTTTTGTTACATTGTGAAATGACCTAGATGTAAATTCATGGCAAAGAAGTTGTGATGGCATTTTTCCTTTCCTTCTTGTTTCTGTCATGTATTTGTGAAAAAGTGGATGATGTATGAAGAGTCTCTTTGTTTTGAAACTTTCTCTGTAGAAGTTTGTTTTGTGCCCTTACAGTCGCATCGCTTTTTGTTTCTTTTCTTCTTTTGTATGAGTTTAATATTACTTGTCAATTGTCAGTGGCTTGTTAGTTTGTAGTTTGCACACAGCACCTTTTTGGGGTGTTTCCCTATGCTAAGTGCTAATTGCCTGGCAAACGCATGCAATTTAAGATCAAATGTAATTCATCAACATGCTCAGATGGGTAAGAACAGATTTGACTTTCAGCGCACATTTCAGGATTTTCTTATTTTCCTTTTGTTGCCGTGTGCAACAACAAATGCAAGAGAAAGCAATGGTTGATTAATCTTTCCCAGTGTATTCTCATGCACTCCAAAGATCATAGTATTCACGCACACTTACAGAATAAACTCACCCACATACACATTAGATAGATAGATAAACACTTGTAGTACAAGTACTGATCATACCAGGCGACAGGAAGCATTATTTATACATCTACCGTGTGTATATTCTCCACAAACAGGATTTAGTGCACAGAAATAACTATTGTATAATCTTCCATCTTCAGATGTACACAGAAGTACAACCTGTCATTACCTACCAACCAACCTATTTACACAACTCTTAGTTTAATTTGCGGGTTTTGCATTGTTTGCTTCTTGATGGGCCGGCTTGGCGTTGATGAAAAAAATCAAGTGAAGAAATGGTTTCATCATCATTTAAAGTACGGAAAGGAGAAGGGGAAGCCAGGGTGGATATTTAGTAGTTAAATATTGAAGTCCTTAGACCTAAGAGATATTTGACAGAAACATACGAGTCACAGCAGAGAAGATGAGTGGTCAGATATCGCCTTAGACTGAAAAGGTTAAACCAGCGTGTTTAATAACGGTTTTATCTGGATTTGACCATAAACGAAATCTGGGACTCACAGTGACGATTGTGTTTTAACTTACTTTGTACAACGGGGACAAAGGGAAGTAAAGTATCGACCAGAGAAGTCTAAAAGTTTAACACAACTCTAACAATTGGGGAAACCATAACGCGTTTATCTGCTATATTATACAATTTTAATTCTGCTATATTATATTATTTTAATTCTGCTATTTTATACTATTTTAATTTGGCTATTTTTATAATGGTTCTTCAGACTCATTTACATCTACACTGATTATTGTACTGTAAATGCTCTTATTCTGTCCTTGTACTAATTGTTATGTTTTAGCTGTGATGCACTTTGGGCTGCAATTCTTGTATGAAAAGGTGCTATACAAATAAAGCTTATTATTACTATTATTAAAGAGCCTGAAGACAGTCCCATCTGTCACAGTAAATAGTCCTCATCCGTTTGTGTTGAGCCACATCCCTTCTCTGAAGAACCTGCACAGCAACAGAGCGAGGGAAGAAGAGGTGGCATGCTGTGGATGGATGGATGGACGAAGGCCCCACAGGGACACTAGACCACTCCTTATATGGGCATAGTAGTGTGGTGACTCCCCGTGGTCTGACTTCACCTCAACATCTCTCTCACACACACACACACACACACACACACACACACACACACACACACACACACACACACACACACACACACACACACACACACACACACACACACACACACACACACACACACACACACACACACACACCTTCTCTGAACGTCAACTTCTATATCCACACTCTTTTCCTTCTTCCCTTTTTTTCATTTCTCTTTCAGTGATACATAAGAGGATTTTCTGTTTTTCCATTTGCTTGCCAGCGAGACAAACAGCTGTCACCAGGCAGTCAACTCATTTACACAATGACATTGAAGTTGATTAATTAAATTATCCAGGGAGTCCGTTTACAAAATCAGCCAGCAGACTTTTACCAGATTAAAGAAATAGCCATTAGCTAGCCAGACAGCAGTCATCCATCCAGTTGTTCATATAGTCAATTATTTAACCCAATGAGCCAGCCTTTCAGCAAACTAGCCACACATTTAGCCAGGCAGTTAGCAGATGAGTAAGACAGTTAATCTGTCAATCATCCCGGCAGGTGGTGGAGCCAGACAGAGAGGGAGATGTGTGCAGTCTCTTAAAACATAAACATGTTTTTCAGGAAACATCAATCGAGAGCCAGAATAGAATTTTCCAGTGACCCTACAGGAATAACATACATAATAATAATAATAATAATACAGGCCCATTATGTCCCATTCTGAGTTATTAAATGATACGACTGCAGCAAGGTTGATTTTCCCACAACAGTCTATCGTTAAGAGGAGTAATGCATTTATACGCTGGCTAATAAGTTCATTTTACTATTTTGGGAAAAGAAAAATGTATAATGAAATCTCTTCATCGGTGTTGCCATCCATGCTTAAACCAAGTTATCTATAACCTAACATTTAAAAGAGTTTGTAACACTTTTCCTCTCAGTGGATGATGGAATTAATCAGCCTCAAACTCATTTGTTTTGATGAATCCAGTCGGTCCTCATGTGCTCTCAGCCTGAACTGTTCTTTGCCCTCAAGGAAAATGTGGACAATCTAAAAACATCGGTATTTTCATTACATGACTCCTCTAGATATTAAACGGTTGCTGTAATTGAGAATGGCTTCAATGTGCTTTCCTATGGTTGTGGATGAAGTTCTGAATGTGTCCAAAAGGCTTCATTGTTACACATCACTCTATATACAGCATATTTACGATTATAGGAAACTGTATTTATTTTGGCCGAAAGCTGATAAAATTAGATAATTTAAAAATTCCCTACTTAAGCTCTGATGCAGCCGCCTGTCTCTGTCTGTAGTCAGCACTCTGTAACCTCACTCAAAGTCCCGCCCACAGGACTATCTCATTGGTTATATGGTTATTTATTTTCTGGCAACAGCAAAGGAAGTTGCAAACAAGACATTTAGTGTGGCACATTGGGCAGCATGTCAGTTTCAGATGGAGAAATCTCAGAAATCTGTCTGGTCTGCAATTTGAGATTTTTTTTCTTTCAGTCACAAGGCTGCTTCAACAGACTCTGGGCAACCAATGCCCAGTACAAACAAGGAGTAATGAAGCTAAAGGAAAAATTTAAATCACATTTCTGTCAGATCCTTTAAAGTTAGCTACATGTGTCAATGAATTACAGACAGGTGATGACCTGACTGGTGCATAGTCCATTACAAGCACTCACACACCCTACAAAGACATACAACAGTCTTGCATTAAAACATTAAACAGTGCACAACCACACAATCCGTCTGTAAGGCTGTGTCTAAAAGCTATCTGTTTCCATGGTGACAGCAGAGACGTCCGTTAAAACAGGGGAAGCGCATGAATATGACAGAGTGGAACCCTGGAGGGGACACACACATACACACTTTGTTCTTCAATGGTTTACGGTTTAGAGAAAGGGAAGGTGTGCGATGAAAGCTGCTGTCACTTCTGGTTGAACACCTGGCAAGGAGGATGCCAAACCTACTGGGTAGAGAGGAAGAGTGACAGACTGCAGGCGTGTGATGAAGACGAGAAGAAAATGCCAGAAGTAATCCTGAGGGAAATCGCAGGAACAAAATAATATAACCATGAGAAAAATGAGTTGTGCATCCAAACAACATCTAGAAACCTAAAGAAAGAGAGCATCATTATTGTAACTGTGCCTCTATGTTGCTTATAATAAATACAATAAACTGTGACTAAAAGAAGTAGGAAGACTTAAGTAGAGCAAAACTAAACTGCACTGAAAAAGACTTTCACGCATGAGCAGGAAACAACATCTTCCATCTTTGTGAATGAAAAGCTTAACGGTTGAGGATTTATTTTAGGTGCAATAATGTGTGTAACATGGAAAGACATGCACTACTCGACTGTGACGGTGACCAGCTCCAATGGTCTGTAACCAACGTTTACAGAAGAAGACCAAAGACTCCATATCCCACAGTTCACTGAGTTGAATGGACCATAACAGTGAACAGTCACAGGTGCCTCTTATCTGGCTCTCATATCAGCTGTGCTTTCTCAAAGTGTTTACTTGCCAAACATTAGCCTCAAACCACTGAGTACTCAGTAAATCACTAAGAACATATTATAATCTAACGCAAATTTGTCCAACAGTTTGAAGCGTGGTTTTCTTGCCGATGAAGCCAAAACCACATCATGTAAACATGACATATCTTTATGTTTTGATTGTTCTTCCAATGTGTGTCCTGTAAGCTGCTTACCTTGAAAATGTTACCAATAAATAAGCTGACTTCCAGGCACATTTAATGTTAATTACCATTCAACCTGAAATGACTCACCTATGCAGATGCCTTTGTAGCTGTGATTTACAGTAGCCACTGGAGTTACTGGTGAATGAGTCATAAACATAATGCAATGTCATAACCTAAAAAGTCTCGAAATCAAACAATGATTACTACTAGGCGATCCTAACACTGAGGGAAAACACCTAACAGGATGTGTGCGTAACAAAACTACAAACCTTGAAAATGACCAACACCTCTGACAACAACAAAACACTGTACTCTTCAGCTAATTGGATTTCACTGCAGGGCTTCTGAAGTGTATTGTATGGTTTCTCATATTTTCACTAGTCATCAGTCATTAAAGTAACATCCTGTGTATTTTCACTTGCAGTGATGAGTGATGAACAGAGATACAAAGAGACAGTCAGAGAACATTTGTCAAGGTCGACAGCAGAAGTGGCTTTGCCCACACGACTACTCGGAAAACTAGCTCCTACAAAAGAGTCAAGGCCGTCACACCAGATTGGAAATATAATGCTCTTTTGAAAAACCAAACAACAATGGTTCTTGACTTGTACAGTGCGATGCCTACTGCTGTAGTGCAGTCTCTCAAAACATTCTCTTGTCCTCAGGGGAGGAACAGGCCATGACCTATTTTGGATCAGGATCCATTGTTTTCTTAAATCTACATTTGGGTTTCCGCAATGCAAATTAGCCGTAATTCAAATTTTAGCCTGGTCTACAAATATGATAAGCATCCTTGTGCATAGGGTTAGAGATAAAACAAAACCTTTTGTCTTGTATAGTTTAGGAGGTTGCAAGTTTTCCCATTGATCATACAATACAACAATTTACATCTACATCTCGTGTGAAAAAATAGATTTAAAGGGGGGGGGGGGGGGAGTCGGTCGTTCTCTCCTCTCCTATGTCTGACTGTGGCTGGGTATATATATATATATATATAATTATTAAATAATTCCAAACTTGTAGTATAAGCCAAACGGCATAAACAATGGATGTACAGTTTCACCATCGGTTTATAAGAATTTGTGAACATTTTCATTTGTGTCGTTTGTGTAAAATGACACTATGAGCATTTCGAGTCAAATCAGCCGTTACTGCTCCATTACATACTCCATAAAACCAATGGGACAAACCCTGGATAGCGTGACAGCTGTTGGTGTTCACAGACATCCAGGATTGAACCTGTAAATCAATTATTTACATGGATAAGCATTATCTCCACCACTGGAAAATGCATATTTCCAACTTTGCTCCAGGTCACGCAAGGGGAATTGGTGTGCAAGTTTGTGACCGAGTAGAGCGTAAGGGAGGGACACATCTGGCTCTGGACGATCTGCCTCCTGCAGACACCCTCTAAGGGTTCAAACCAGGGTTAACACTCAATGGAGGTTCAATGGGCTGGAAGTATGCAACCCTCCCATGAGTAAATAAATATGTGCGCGTGTGCGTTTGTGACAACTCTGGATCATCTTTCTTCCATTCTGCATGGCAACCACTGATGAATGGATGATGGATTCCTAACAGCCCAGTGGGCTCTGTTTTAGGGTGGAGGTATAGGGGAAAACAGGGACATCACTAACCATTAAGATTCATTAATTTGACAGTGTTGTATCGTAGCAAGTGCCTACATTCACTTAGCATTCATTTTATAACATCAAACATGTCGGTTTGCAGCACTCTAGCCTTCAATACTACCCTGACATTGATGTACGTAACCTACAAACTAACAACAAATGAAAAACAGGAAAATGTTAGAATTCACACACTTCGAGTAAAACCTTTCATTCATCAACTGACACTCAATTTAGCAGGAATGTGCCAAAAATAAAGAAAAAAACCCCAAGCAGGCTGAACAGGTGCTGAAAAGTGTGGGAACTGTGTTTAATTCCAACATTAATTCTCACACAGGTAGAGCTGCACAAATTCCTGTGTGCAACTACGATCGTTAGAACTTCATTATTGCAATGCTTGTACACAGTACAGTTCCTCTTCACTAAATATTTCTAGAATATCTGCTGCGGTTGAGTCAAGATGGTCGTATAAAGTGAGGAAAGTTAAGGCGTTTTGTCCACACAATCTAACAACATAGTCAATATTATTAATTTACTATTTAGGGTAAGAAATATTAAATAATTGTATTCACATACAGGAATACGCAGGAACACATTATTGCATGTAACAGGAAATGCTCAACACAGACAACTCCAAGCCGGATGAACCTGATCTGCAGTATAAGGAATCTGGTTCCAGTTTGCTTCCTCTCACTCAGGTGATTAATGAATCGTCAGCCGACAACACTGTCATACAAGCCTTGTGAAGGTTAAATGTAATAAGGCAAACTCATTTCTTCTCCTGTATCTTGGTGTACATATTTTAAACAGCAATGCTTATAAAACATCGGGCCTGGAACATGAAATAGAAAAGACAGTCTTCTCAGTTTTGATCCAGAATTAGGCTGAGTCAGAGCGCACTGTGTTGTTCGTGTTGAGGAACAAAGAACTGCCAATAAAAAAAATGTTTAAAAGGCTTGTGGTGCTGCTCAAACACAGTTAATCCCAGACGGAGGAAAATGACCACCAGCCAATGTTTCTACATTTTGGCTGTGCCTGGGAGTTTATCTACCAGCCATTTTGGCAAGGAATCCGACATGGAGTTCTTGTAATGACAATGTCGCTCAGTATCTGGTGAAAAATCATAGTAATTATGAAATTAGTAGATACAGTAACCAGCTCACAAAATAATATATTTTTTAAAGGTTCAATGTGTAAGATCTGCCAGAATTTAAAAACTTAAAACAATGAACAAACATGATCAACAGAATGTGAAGAGTTAACAGTGTCGCCATTATGTCAAAGACGTCTACGTTTTGTGTTGCAGAGATATCTACTGAAGTTAGCTAACTGACTAGTTGCGGCCCGTAATGTCTAGGATGACTAGTGAGATAGTATAGCGCAGCATCGCCTTGTTCCCACCGCAAACTTTCTGTTGCTGCCGTTACACGGGTTAGACCCAGCGCGCCATCAGCCTGCTGTTACTATTCGCTCTGATATTCGCTGGCTGTATCCGAGCTGCTGGAGCGGTAGGTGTAGAATACAATGAAAATGACAAATTACTACAACTAAAATACAAACAGGTTAACATACTCCCGTTGTTAGAGATTGTATGGACCCAGTAGTAGAGGTGAAATACTAACCCCTATTCATTTGGAGCAGGTGGCTCGGGATTACACATTGTACCTTTAAACCTGGATTTTACTATTACAGCAATAATTAATCAATTTGTGTGTTCACGTGTGATTAGTAGTTTACAGTTAAACAAGTGAAACTGTTCTCGGTCTATAATGTCTGTCTGTGTACCAACCCATTTTACTTATTTTTCCTAAGTCAACCCATTTCCACTGAGAAGGACTTTGTATAAACCAAAGGAAACCAAAATCAACACCAATGAACCAAAATAACTTCTGTTTGGGAATCTCTAGGAAAATGACTGGCAAGCACGAACCAATTGTTTAACTAGTGTGTCTCTCACTACCAGTGTTATCCAAAGTGTCTTTACAGTGCAATAGCAGCACATTACAGCCTGCTTCTGTTGTTCTAAGTTATTTTGTCTTAACGGTAATCATTTACAATCTAAAATACACTTATAAAGTTGGCAGCGAATGTTTCCACAAATGAGCCCTAGCCTCCAAATGAGTGAAGATGTACTTATGTGGTGTTGACCTTTGGTCTGGTAATCTTCTCACTACCTCAGTGCCTGCTGAGTGTTGTTACTGTTCTACTCTAGAAAGTGTTCCTGAAGCAATCATGAAAGAAGAACCAATAGACCATTATATCAAACCATTAAAAACTAAAGTAGAGTTAAGTAGTCAGTAGCATAACAGTAATAAAAATAGATAACCTTAATGATTGCAGAAAAGGTCGAGCTAGTTGGCACCAACGCAGCCAGGATGATGAGTTCTATTATCTTGGGGCAACTCAAACTAAGGATGTATGCACATAAGAAAATATGTGGCACTTTGGAGAAAAGTGATCACCAAGTAGCATATGGTCATGCTCTGCTCAAGTTAAGCCCATTACCAAAAAACAAAACACAACAGCCAAAAAACAAACAGATTGGCCTTGTGCAACCATTTTTAAAATCCTTGTGCTGTTTTGACTGGCCAGGAAAACAGGCCTTCAAATTGGGTTAGGGGAACTGCGTCTCCCTCAGGCTCACTTCGCTGGAGCAAATGTGACAGCAGGGCGTTTTGGGGGGTTGAGCTCAGCTCCAGGAGAGGTTGGCTGAGTTTTGCCCTAATATGGACACAGGCTGGGGGGGTGGGGGCGCGGAGTGCTGCTGGAGGGGAGAGGGTGGGCTGGGTGGAGTAGGGGAAACCTGCCCAGCACCACCACAATGGCAGCCTTGCTTCTCTCTGCTGTATCATTGGCACTCTTTATCCTGCCTCATACAGTCTACTTCACATACCAGCACAGGATTCAACTGTTTTGGTCTAATAACCGTGCTCTCAACGCTCCAAACACACTGAAGAACTCTTTAGCAGCTAGGACTCGTACATCAAGCACAGCTCATTTTTAAGTACCCGTGTTCGCTCTCCGAAATTCTTTCAAACCATACATTGCATATTGCATATCACTCTCTCTCTCACACTCTCACACACTCAGCTGCCGGCTCTGTGTGCACTCTGGTTCAGTTGGCTGGGCCTGCTGCCTAATTTTACACTTGCTCATTACAAACTCACCACTATCCCTCCTTCACATCTGGCCTCTGGTGGAGAGAGAGGGAGAGGGATGCTGATAATGACAACAGAGAGGGGGGGGGGGGGGGGGGGGGGGGGGGTCAGTGGACGTAGTAAACAACTCAGAGAGGCTTCTGTCAATGCTGAGAAAGTGGGAAAGAGAGAAACAGACTACCGAGGCACAAAAGAGTGCATGGAGAGAACAATACAAGGAGGAAAAGAAATCAAGGCAAAACGCAAGTAGGAAAGTTAAGGAGGGCGTTTGGTATTTGGAGAGGAGGAGGAGGCAGAGTGGCTGCCTGGCTACTAGCAGCCATTGCTGCGTAGAGTAGGACTCCAGGCGTATAAATTCCTCCTACGTCTCTGCTCAATGCCACTTCTGTTCTGCCAAGCCCTGCATGTCAACAGCACTGCAGATACAAAGGGAACCATGTCTGTGTGTGACTGAGTCTTGTGTAAAACAAGTGTTGCAGAGTTTGTATGTGAGAGCATCAAGCAATCTCCACCACTGTATGCTCCTTCTCTGCTGTGTGGAGGCACCCAAGCTAGGCTAACAGAAGCTGCCTTGACCCTGGTAGCGAGTTAATCCTAACTAATATACTCAAACTGATGTGTTACTGACATAGATATTATCTTAAAAAGGAAAATGAATCAACAAATTTTTTTTTTTTTTGTTGCAGGTACTTAAAAGTGTGCTTTGATGTTTTCAGACCACAAGTAATTTGATAAATTCATTTATCTAAAGCTATTTATCGCGCAATATATTGTCAGTTATCGGTATTGTGACTGGATAATGTCACCGGCCAAGAGACACATCTGGCACATAACTTCACATAAAAACATACATTTAACCTCAGTTTATCACACTAGGGTTGTAGAATACATTGTTTGTGTGTGACTTGTGTGATGAACAAATCAAAAGAGACCGCGGTAATGCACTCAGGGATGTTTTCAGTAAGCTGAAGGAGAGTACAAGTGGAAAACTGCACTTTAAATGTAGCCTAATTATCTTTTACTATTGGTTCCCTTTGTGTTTAGTTCATTTTCAATTTCTTCAATAAAAGAATGTTTAATATCCATTTATTTATTGCAAGAAATATCGGTATTGTGATATTCAACACCATTATTGCTTATCTCATATTCTCCGGATATCGTGCAGCCGTACTAAGATCCGAAGAAGTGCAGTTACCAAAATGTTAAACTATTCCTTTAGATCAGGGGTGTCAAACATGTGGGATGACTTTGATCATAAAGTAAAATACTGTTCCAGATACCTGTGACTAAATGTTTGTGCCTTTGTAGATACACTGTGATCTGTAAGTTATAATGCACATGTGTAAATGATAAACTCAGGCACAATATTGTTGAAATTGCACCTTTTTTTTCTTAAGATATTTCAGTTTCATAATGTTTTGTAAAAAGATAGTTCATTAAATTTGAAAATGTTCAGAATGTACGTGTATTTTTTTGCACTAAAACGAAGGGGAACATTTGGAGTCGTCATTATTTATAGGTTATTATGCTATGATTTCACTGGTCCGGCCCACTTGAGATCAAATTGTTCTGCATGTGGCCCCTGAACTGAAATGAGTTTGACACCCCTGCTCTAGATGATTAAAAGTGATCTTTTCTGAATATCTTAGAAAAAAAACTCCTCTTAATCATCATTGAATTCAGGTGTTTCATTCAGTCCCATTGCCGAGCAGCTGCATGCAAGCCTTAAATCACCAATCACAATGCCAAGCGTCAGATGGAGTGGTGTAAAGCACAGACTCTGGAGCAGTGGAAACGTGTTGTGTGGAGTGACGAATCACGCTTCTCTATCTGGCAGTCTGATGGACGAGTCTGGGTTTGGCGAATGCCAGGAGAACGTTACCTGCCTGACTGTAAAGTTTGGTGGAGGAGGGATAAGGCTATGGGCTTGTTTTTCTGGGGTTGGGAATGGGATGTCATAATGGCTATGAATTTGGAATGGGATGTCAAAGGCTCCTGTAGGTGGCCCAATACTTTTGTCCATATAGTGTATATTGTAGGACTGCAACATAATTATTATTTTTTTTTTTTTTGCAACACCCTTTAAACCCTTAATTATACACACACACAGTTTTGTTCACTCCACTGGTTCTCTGTGCTGATACACCCTTCTCACTAAAGCGTCACGGCTGTCCTCTTAAACATCCTAATATTTCTGCTCTCACAGACTGTTAGCTTGTCATGAACCATAAACAGCTGTAAATCTCTGGATTCCTGCACCTGCTGAGATCAGTGAAAATGCTGCTGAATTGCAAAAAGCCAGTCAAGAAGCAGAGGCCAAGATCCTTCAGCCAGCTGTGGCGATGCAGAAAAACAGGTGGCGTGGCAGCACACAGTCAGCTCTCTAGTCTCTGTCAAGGTTGAATATGACGTTTAATACATTCAGCTTGTGCACTCTGTGATGCATATTGTTGCATGTTTATGTCACAAACATTTTTACATTCCAACTGACTTTTAAACTCACAGATCTGGCAGTAGCATCGTGCCAGAAAAAGAGAAGCGGTGTGCAGGTAATTTCACTTCATAGATCAACAGAGCAGAAGTGTGCCAATGTTAAACGGCATTCAACTGTATAAACAGATCTGTGGTCAAAATTGCTGAATTGTAATGCCTGTTCTGCATAAATATGATCAACCAGTAGCACAACATGTGACAGAGAATGATACTAATTTAATCTGAGTAACCTTTTATCTTTCATACAAGATTTGTACTGTAACACATTTCCAAAAGCTTTCCAACTTTCCAGTGGCCTAGAAAGCATGATGCTTTGGGCATTTGTGCATAAATAAACTGCCAAAGGAAAGAAGCCGGTTGTTGAAAGTAGTTTACACAAAATCGATAGGACAGATGGTGTGCATTTTAAATGACCCAGTCGCACCACCACTCAGGTTTCAAAAACAACAGGTTACTTATCTGACATGACGCAGCATGAGATCCTACAAGGCTAAATAAGGCCAAAATAAAATGATGAAAAAGAGAGACAAAACCTTTACACAAACAATATTCAAAGCAAGTAAGAATCAACTGTGAAATAAAATGAAAAACCAACATTGCCGTGCATGAACACATGTGGGCTATACGTTTTGAAAATTGGAGGATTTTAAACCCTCTTAGTTAACCAACAGAACTCAGTTTCCTATCATAAAACAAGCTTAAACGATTTCTGTGGAGAGTCTATGTTGTTACAAACAACATTACGAAAAACCAAAGAAAAACACACCAACAGTAATACTGAAGCACTTGAGGGGTAATAAACTTAACAGAAGTGACAAGTACAAGCACAGCCTCTTCACAATAGTAGCGAGCGAGAGCGTACTGAGGCTGCACAGCAAACAGACTTACAGAGAGCTGTTGTCCCACTGACAGGAAGTGGGTATAAAAAGTGAAACGTGAGCGGGAAGTGTGCAGGGTCATAAAGTAGCGCAGTTTGACACACACTTATTCTCACGGACAGAAAAAGAGACAGGCACACGGGTAGTTTGAAATAAAACAGGAACTTGGAGCAGACCGTAATTGGTATTTTACTGCGACACAGCCACAGTTGACTACACACACAAATAACTAATGTTCTGAAAGTAATAAAAACAGGAGGACGGCCAACAATGAATACAAATATTGGAGAATTCTGACTGGAGGACATTTTTCCTGTGGTGAACATTGAACGCTTGTGGCTTAAGTGTTAAAACACTTTAAGCTTTTAGGAGATAAACTGTTCTAACAACTGAGATTCATAATCCTGCTTTGCCAAATTGTGGGACTGAAAAGGCTCCTTGTGTACAGGGGTGCATAATTACAGCTAAAATGATAGCCATGAGACATAGGCCTTTTTTTACAGCAGACATATTGACTCGTCATTGTAGGAAGCACAGATATTACTTACAATATTAATGCTGGCTGTAAGCCACGACAGTGGGGTAGTGAGTCAGCATGCACAATGTCAGCACCCTGTAACTGAAGCAGCTAAATGGATGTCAAAACTTCTTAAAATGGTCCACCTAGCCCCCCCCCCCCTCCATCCCCACCCCCATCCACACCCCCACACACACACACTTCCAGCCCAGATGGCCACATTGGCTGAGTCAGCAGTGGCTGGTGGTCCACAGTAAACTGGATGATTAGTCGTTGACAACAGGAGGAGAGCCGACACTAAGAGCCATGAGCTGAGAGGCTGAAGGACATCTCAGACATTTGGTTCCGTCTGAATGAAATAATGATTTAAATAAGTGTAAAGTAAAGTGTAAAAAAACGGTTGTTACTTTCTATTTGTTGTCTCTAGATGCAACAGTGACATTCTCATTCTTCAGTTGAATGAACACAGCAGGAGGAACTATAACTTTGTCCAAAATTTGACACAAACAAACGTGTGATTGAATGCGCCAGGGACAGGCTTGCGGTGCTGCAGGCTATGCTCAGTTGGCATCAAAAGTGAAATAGTGATAGGATTCACACTGCTTGTTCAGCAAAAACCAAAAAAACAGATATTACACTTGGCACAGCATGCAATGCTGAAAGGAAATCCTTTGGGATTTCTCAGTGAGTGTCACAGAGCAACTTGTGATTCATAGTTGGACTGCAACAAACAAAAACCTGCTGCTGCAAGCATTAGGAGTTTGAGAACAGCTTAACTGCAAATATCACATTACCTTTATCCGGCCGGCTGAAACACATTTCAGTAGCTGGATGTCTCTTTGTAATATGACTGTAATGGCTCTAGTCATCATATTTCACACATCAGAGGGTAGCTTGCTAACCATTTTAAAGGTGGATACTGCACTTCTTTGATCATGAAAAGACATATTTATGTGTGTTGCTGTGTAGTTATGCTTTAGGTTTGAGATTAATACATAGTGTTGCCCTGTCTGGATTATAGTGGTAAAACATTATACCTGGCTGCCTCATGATAAAAAATAATAATGCTAAACATCTTCAACATACTTGTCTAAGGTTAGTATTTATGTAGTCCTTCTTTGTTGTTTTTTGTTCAAATGTTGTTGCAGTTTAGCAGTAATAAATAAGTACAAAAGAAACACTGCGATGCAACACAAAGGCTTTCCCCGTGCTTGCCTCAGGCAACCTGTAATACAACAGCAGGTTAAAAACCACAATGTGAAAAAGTGCCATTTGTTGAGGAGGGTGTGAGATGCTATATCCTGTTTTTCAGTCACTGAGCCGTGAGAGCCGTGAAAACTACAAGACTTTAAACTGCAGTCCAACGGCTACAGCTCTGACAGAGCACTGGTCGATCAGAGTTTAGGTTGCTCACACACACACACACACACACACACACACACACACACACACACACACACACACACACACACACATTTGTAAAGTCTGACATGTCTTGTGTTCTTTTCAGTATTCTCATTTGCTGCACCACATCGCTTCAGTACGACATCTGAAACATGGTTCACAAACGCCACATAAAACCCAACATTAATGGATTATTCAGTTTACATTAGCTGCACATTTGTGACAAACGGTAAGATTATCAGGCGAGTATAGTAATCAGTGCCAAAACCAGTCTGCTGGCACATCGGCCCCATCACTGGTTCACTGTTCCAACGCAATGTACCAACTTGTCAACATGGCAATATTCTTTAGTTTTAAACATCCATATACATATTCTGGGGGTGATCGTGCTAAATAGGAGTCTTGCCAATTAAACATAAGGCCAAAGCTACAGTCTATCATCAAGAGTGAGGTCCGTCAAAAGTCTGATACCCCTATAGAGTCAAACAGAACAAGACCTGGTTTACACGTGGTTGTAAGTGCCACATCATATCATGCTGCTTATATCAATGGCATGGCATCTTCCTTTTGGATGTATATGAAGTCCTGCATGCCCTAACGTGTCTGAATGGTGTTAAAGTAAATACTATGGCTCACAGTTAGACGAGGACATGCAAAGAACATGCAACTTCTTCCATGAGAGATCAGCTTTATCCACAACTGCAATTGTTAAAGTCACAGAATTCAACCAGCATTCCAGAAATGCTGCAATTACAGGCTGGCATACCGACTGACACAAAACACACACACACACACACACACACACACACACACACACACACACACACACACACACACACACACACACTGTTGTTGAGGAGTGCAGCTGTTGCTGTATGTTCTCTCCAACAAAAGAGCGCCATTTCAGTGCATTGAGAACCACGATGAAGCACATTCCTCTCAGAAGCACCACAATTTGGTTCTCAAACTGGTTTTCAATGTAAAGCTGGTGATAAATATTGTAATTAATTTTGAGACCTGACACTTTAAGACTACTATTGGCTTGTTAACTGGTCTGCACAATTCCATGTTGTTGTGTTTCAGCAACCCTTCTTGGAAAATCCTTAGTCATGACTTATTTCTCAAACAATCAATTCCAACCATGTAATATAACCCCTCCACCACATACTGCATTTTACTGAGTACCACCACCTACACCTCATCACTGCAATGATTCATAATACTGGACCGAATGAACCATGGACAATGATGTAGTGCTGTTGGATGTAATGAAGTATGTACTGCAGTAACATCCCAAGGGGCAACATCGAGTCATTCATTGTCAGCTCACATCAAGAGAAGAGAAAGAAACAGCTGCTGATGTTGGGGATTTACAACCATAGTCTGAGAACAAAAACTATTTAACTAGGATAATACGGCTTTTCTACCGGATAGACCGGTAGAAAAAGTCACACAAATTACAACAACTCATATTTTGTTGCAACCACCTGCCAGTGTCTGTTCAGCAGCACGTTGATGTCAGGTCGTGGGGGACTCTTCACAGCAGTTTGAACGCAGTTATTGCGGACGGAAAGAGTTGTTAAATTGTTATAACTTGAAGCAATCCAGGGTCCCAAAGCATTTCAATTCACTCACTCACACACTCATTCAAGCGATTGAGGAACCAAATAAAGCAATAACGAAACCAATCGGTAAACTGACATGAAATGTGGCTCGTATTCGGCTGCTACTTGCAAGCTAAGTTTGCTGGCTAGCCAGTCCGACTGTTTGCCGGCACTGCTGTCAAGCAAACCCTGCAAAAGGTATTTCCTCAATACAATAGCCAGAGAGGCTAAATGGAGAACAAGCGGGGATGAATAAGAGTCTTGTCACACTTGCACAAGGTTTAACGCCAGCACATAACTACTTTCAGCGCCCAAAAGCGGCTAATGTTAGCTAGCAAGTTAGCGCTTCCTCCCCGGCATCTCTTCCCATGTGAAGTCGTTTGACAGTCACTGATTTGACGGGGATACACAATTTGGCACAACACCAGGTACAGTAAATGCAATTTTGCTCCCACTAAACACGATTAAAAGTTGGTTAAACACAAAAACTCACCTGTATGTCTCTTGGGTAGTACTTTTTAGGATGTTATGTTGGTCTCAGCAGTACTTTCACCGACCTTGGCAGCTCCGTCTGTCCCCAGCAGCGACAGACAACAACACTCTCGGCGCATACCCCTCCCTCTGCCACCAGAAAAACGAAGAAACAAAATCGATGTTCAAGCCCCGCCCACTCACTTTTGTAATTGGTCAATATTAGGGACAGTGCGTTATGAGCCAATTAAATCTGCTATTGTTTTTATATCTCTGTGCATTAGTAATGCGGCAAATGATGCCCTATCTGCAATGCGTGGCAAAGATTGTGTATCTTCAACTTCAAATTAAAAATAAAGTTTATGATGAAAACACAAAACGTTTACAAAGCTTTATCTATTGTTATGTTCCAGATCTTAATACTACAGTCTATCCATTCTTTGAGGATCAAAACAGGCATGCTTTAGGTCTATACAATTAATATATGTTTGACCATCTTTAGTGCTGTCAACAATATTTATGGACTCCTGCTAGTTACACTTCCACCTTACCCCTGCCAGTGTTTCATGTGTAGAGCATGTATAATATTATATGAATCTAGTGAACCTGAAAATGAATCAGCAAAAATAATGATCAATCGTTTCGGTCATTTTTGCTGGTTCCAGCTTCTTAATTATGAGGATTTTTATTGCTTTTCTTTGTCATAAAGGATAATAAACTAAATATATTTGGGTTTTGGTCTGCTGGTTGGACAACACAAGCAATTTGGAGAAGTCATCTTGGTCTCTCTGAAGGTTTAATGGGTATATTTCACATTACATACATTACGTATTACATTTTATAGAATTTCTTTTATTAATGACTTTTTCAAGAAAATAAATGAGAGATTAATCGATAATTAAAGTAATGGTTAGTTGCAGCCAAAAATATCTAATTTTGAATTAGGAATTGCAGAACATTGAACTTACACTGTTGTTTATGTTATCCCACCACAATTGCTTTGGCCTCATAACATTCACGAGCGGGTCAGAGTTCAGATAGTAAATTGCAGCACAACAAAATACACATCTACTTCTGACGGCTGGCCTTAGACAGCATTAAAATGGATGGATGAAGAAAAAGGGAAGTTAGAACATTAGTGGGTCTATAGATTGTGGGTCTTTCATACTTGGTCCTGAGGTCTGAAAAGCAAAGCAACAGGAACACACACACACACACACACACACACACACACAGAGCCTTTAAAAATGTCAAGGCTCTACAATGAAAACAGTCTTTTCAGGACAAGGCCTCATGTAGCTCGCTGATGCTATTTCTGTGCGTGTTGCCATACCAGGTTGCCACGACGCACGCTGGAGCCTTGAGTGTGTGACTGTGGGAAAGGCTTGGAGCTCATTGTTGTGAGGAGTGTGGTCGAAGGTATGCACAGGGTAAACACACCTCCACAGGACTATAAGGGCCAGTTGGTTAGACGATGGGGGTCAGAGTACACCCACGTCTGCCACTACCACAACCGCTGGTTGTCATGGAGTTAAGTTTCCTTTACTGTAACTTTACACACACCCACACACATGAAGACACAGTCAGTATGTGTTTATTACATGACTCCATCCTCCAGTATACTAGGCTACACGTTGTAGTTATCCACTGATGTGTTGTTTCATGTGAGTTATGCAACTATGACACATTTAATCTAATGCTGGAAATAGGTCAGTGGAAGTGAACAGTGAAACTTTCACTGCTTGTTTCACTACTGTAGTTCCCAAGGGAGGAAACATTGGAGTTACAACCAATACTTACTTTACTTAAAGACAGTGATTGAATAGTTGAATGACAGTGTGTGATAAAGCAGACATTTCACTATCCAGTCTATTCAACAGGTTAACTTGCTGTAAGACATAAGGAGCCTAAATGCATATACTTTACTGAAAGCTTTGCTCTAGTTGTTTATGACACGATGAGTTCTTTGGAAATTCTCTGCTGAAGAGTTGAGCCCTGATCTGCCTGGTGCCAGTCTAAAAAGAACAATCATTTTTACTTTGGATTTAGTAGTTTATCACACAATATGTCTAAATTGCCATACAGATTGTCCAAATGTGTACAATTGTCCGAAAGTGACACCTGGTGGCGATTGCTTGTATTGTTGCCATAACTGTTGCAGCCGCGCAGTAATTAATGTCACAAGATTATTGTTGCTATTTAAAAGTCACTCTCTGCGTTCAGACATCAAAGAGATTTCACTTAATGGCGCAGCTTCTGTAAGATTTATAAAACAACACTCAAACTGTTGAATTGAAGTGCTACAGGATACACGTATATAACAAATAATTTAAGAACAAGTTTTAAAAATGGCTTATGAAGATACCGCCCCTATTAAATATCAAGTCAAACAGTACTTATAAAGAAAAAAAAGAAAAAAGATCAAATCAAAGATTGCATTAATCATCAAAGTTTTAATACTAAGCAGTGATACAAAATTGATAGAAATATACAATTTACACATGCATTGAGATGCATGACAATAACATCCATGAAGTGTTATAAATCTTTGCTTTTCAGATGTATTTTGAAAAACAATGATGTTGATTGTTGACAAATAATACCTCAATAAATCATGAAAAAAGGAAATAAAATCTTTAAGTAAAAACGTGAGTGAAGTATCCAAATCCATGATTCCATGTTGTTGATTAGTTTTAACAACGCAACAAAAATCCCTTTTTGAAATAAATGTATTCAAAGTAAACTGCTCTTAGAGCCACAACAATAAAAGAACAAATGAAGATACAAATTCAAAGTAAACCAAGATCATTGACTTTAAAGAAGTCATGTTTAAGGTCAATACCAGATGCAAATGTCACAGTGAGAACTTGGTTTTAAGTATGGCGTGTACATATCAACAGTTCTCTCCTTGCAGCTGAGAACCACAGCTAAATAACCCTGAAAAAGTCCTCCTCCTCTGGGGGGCAGTAACTCACCACACTGCTGACTCAGCTGCTTCTGGCTGTTTCTGCACAGATATCAACTGAATTTGTTTAATGTGCATATTGTTGACTTCAGTGGGTAATGCACAACAGCTACGGTACGAATGATCTTCAATTTGTGCATTCTTTAAAAGTACATTTATATGTCAAAATGTTCTAAAGTGTTTCACTTCTCATGCACGTCCTACCTTCTCTCTATATTATACTTTGCTCTTGATGATTTATTAACTCACCTGTGGGCGTTTGAAAGGCAGTCACTTACTGTGTTACAGGATTACAAGTGCTTTACGCCGTATCATGTTAGCTGTCGAGTAAAAAAACACAGAATCTATCCTTGACATAAGCCACAGGCAGACTCCGTTATTCAACTGTAATACTGTAAAATATATGTTACATGTTATCCTTTGCAGTATGATGTCTCCTTTATTGTGACATTACCAAGATGAATCCCATAATCCCCTGAAGACCATGTTAATGATGCTGGGAGGTGGGGCGTGTACCACTGGGTTGTTCTGTGCTGTTTATGAGGCTGTTGGAGGCATGATTCAGCAGAAATGCTTCACACTTTACAGTGATTTGAATGCTTGTGGCTGTAATACGACATGGTATTGGTAGATTAGAATTGCTAGAGGCTCTTTCCCACTGGACAAAAAACTCACCAACACCCACTGACATCTGGCTTTTCTCTTCCGTGGGAAAAGGTTACAATCGGTATTCCTTCCCAGGACAAATGACTGCAATACTCTCAGGTATTTATCAACTCCAGCTCCGAACGCCAGTGGTGGAAAAACGGTAAAGAAGTCAAAGGCTTGTTGGAGTCAACGGTGGCCGGTGAGGGCCAGGAGTGGCCCTGAGCAAGGACACCCAAACCTTGTTTATTGTCTGTGCTAATCTACTCCCGGGACAGGGACTGAAAACAAGCTTAATATGGTGACATAATGCAATTGGTTGCTTCAGAGAGGTGACTTCAGTTGCATACTGAGAGCATAATAATACATACAGCGATATTAACATTCAGGTCCTGGAGGAAGAAACAAACACAAAAACAAACGCCATGTTAGTGCTCCCTTCTCTGTTTGCCCTTGGTGCTGGGCACAGCAGAACAGTTTCCACACTTTCATCTCCCAATGTCCATACTGGGCAGGATGCCAGCGCACTGTTGCTCACGGCTGCATGGATTTGTTTGTTACTTTGGCTGTTCAACAATACACTTAACAGACACATAAGGACACAAGAAAATATGTTGGATATATGAACATTGTCAGCCTAAAACACTGAGTTCAAGCTTGTTAATTGGTTTGGCTTTTTCATCCATTTTCAGATCCTTTCAAATGCTTTGGTTAAAAACACAGGCGAGGAAATGTTAAACGCACAGTGTGTCTTTTTCTGCAACCAGGGTTTGTCAATCAAAACAATAACAAAGGACGGAGTTTGGTGGCGTCCATTGCCATCCTTCCAGTCAGCTTCTCCCGGTTAGGATTCCTTCATTGTTCATTGTTTAGGAGGTTTTTACCGGGAACCGAATTATCTGCAGAGGTCTCCTGCTCTCCAAAAGAAACGAAATAAGGTGAATAAAACCGACAAAAACACAAAATAAAGCAGTTTTACAATCGGTGCAGTGTTTCTGCAAGGTAGTTGGGCTGCCGTGAAAGTTTGAAATCTGGTTTCTCTAAAGATTTAGACATCCGATGACAAAAATCCTTCATCCAGTTTAAATATATAGTTAAAAATGTAAACCAAGATCTAAAAAGTGTATTGTGAAAATACGGCCTAAAACGAGACAAAAAAGTATTTTGACAGTTTTTGACAACCACACTGCAAGGGAATACGTCGCCATTACAGGTGACCAAATGAAACATCACTACCTTAAATACAGATTTCTCTGGGTATGAAACTTGTAGGAAACATTTGGGATACTGTGAGTACACAACTCAACAAAATATATACTATAGGTCTGGTTGTTTTCAGACATTTTAATGCGGAAAATGTTACACATACTTTTTAGTCATATGTATGTCTCAATTTGTTGCCGGTCAGCGTCTAAACGCTGCCAGAGCAGATGTGAGTTTGCACAGATTCTAAATGTCACCACTGCTGTTTGATGACAAGGCTTTTTCCCCGCACAGCGAATCATCCAAATGTCAGCCCTCCTTTCGCCGCGGCTGTGGAAACATCAGGTTCTGCGTGGCGTGCTGCAAGTTGACCAGAGTCATATTTGTAAAAACCACCACATGAAGAGATGTATCAGCTTAGAAAACAGGTGAAACCTTGCTGAACCTCAGCCCAGGGGCAGCTGCTGGCCTTGCCTGAGGCCCCTTTGCTTGGTCCAGGCTGCACACAGCAGCCGGTCTGCTGACTTTGAGAGCATCCAGCCTGACTTTGTCTGCAGCCTGTCTGCCTAAATGTTTAGGAAAAACACCACAAATAAGCTTCACAATGTATCGTCAAGCTCACAGCTATTTAAGGGGACTTGAAATAAAATGCTGTTTGAATTTCGCCTGCCCTAAAAGCATGCAGCGCCTAGGTGCCCGCTGCTCTGCAACACCCATGTGCAGGGCAGTGTTGTCATGCTAATTGGCTTCTGTTCTTTGAGCAGTCACGCACACACAAACACACATCTTGACAGCAAACAGTAAACAGCCTTTCTCAGATCTGCCAGACGTTGGAGCACTTGTTGGATATTTCTGTGCATTTTGATCTAATTAACTTGGTCATAACCCCCTTTCACTCTGCTCTGTCTCCTCCTTTCTGCCTGTTTCTTTGCAGCTCACTCAATCATCATCAAAGCTGTTGCCTCCAGACCCCGGTTGCACTTTTGGATGCTGCTTGCTGTTAATGGTGTATGTCCGTCTTTCTTTTTCCCCCTCTCTTCTCCACCTTTTCTCCACTGATCTGTCAGTGAAAAGTACATCTTTAGTAGCACCTGGTGGCTCCCTGCAAAGGATTCCAGAGTAATTGATGCCAACGACGTCTCTATTTGTGTTACGACTGATGACCTGAGGTTCACAGTGGAATTATTGGAGCAGAGACATGTCAGAAAACAGCAGCAGCAGCCATGGGGATGCTGACTGATTAGTGTGTGTGTGAGTGCATTTGTGAGACAGAAAGAATTATAGAAATCATTCATGAGAGAATAGCAGAGTAAACACCTAAACCCACAGCATTCTCCAGCTAGTGTGTACCTACACCCCGGGCTTTGTCATCAGATTAGTGTCCGTCATTAACAGGGCGCTGTGGACTCGGGCGGTGAAGGTCGCCGAGCATTTGTTGCTTGCTCTTAACTTGAAAAGGGGTCTTTGTTCGCCCTGGAGTTCAACTCTACTTGAATATTCAGGTCTCATCTACCTGCAATGAAGCCCAGCTTATGTTCTGGCTGGAACAAAACAAAATCTCTGATGCTACATTGTAATAATGATTTTAAATTCAAGCTACAAAAATGAATGAAAAGGAATAAATGAGAAATTTGGCTTGAATGAACATGAATCCTTTCGGCTCGGTCGGTTGGATCCCATAAGGTTTGGGTATAAACTTCAAATTTAAAATGCTGATGTTTTTGTTTTTTACCAGAGGGGTATTGTGGCCTATTTCTTCCCCATCAGTTCCCATTTCTCACTTCAGACTGGGCACATCAAGTCAGCATCAATGAACTCAGAACCAATGAATAAGAAAATTACAAAGAAATACAGATACACAGCTATTGTGGATAAAACATTAACTAAAGCCTGAAATCATCAGACGAATCCCTCATAGTAATACCAATACAACATATTCATCCATAATCCTACACAAATATTCAAATACACGCACACACATCAACAATAGTTGACATTTTCTACTGACAATGATTTTAAAATGTCACTAGATTTTGAGGAAGCTCAAAACTTTAAAGGGGACAAATCATGAAACATTCACTTCTTCTGCACTTACAGACACATTTTGGTATCTGGAGTGCCTACCAACCCACAAACTGTGAAATACCAACCCAGTCAGGTATTTGTGAGCTGCCTCAGTATGGGATTCAACAAGCCATTCAGATTTGGCTCCCCTTCCTATGTCACATGCAGACTCATCAGAATATACTGGCTCTCCATCTGAGTATCTCCGACAACACCTCGACATCTATCTTAGATAGTCAAACAGAGCAGACTGGGCTTTTTCAGGAGGGGGGCTTAAAGAGAAAACAGAGTGTTTCAGAAATACTGAATATACAGGAATCTTCAGACAGTTAGTAGGAGAAAAGCAATGTGGTTTTTGAACATTAAAGCATTTAAACATTCTCTAGTGGTATGAACCTGAGAGTAGAGGCCAAACATCAATAAATTAATCTTTAAAAGTATCAGCTTCTAATGATAAAACTTCAATATATTTGGATTATGTGTTGAACAGAAGGTCACTGTATCACATAGAAAACAATGTACTGTTTTGCCTAATGACATCTTTTTCATTTGTGCAAGTAAACCATTTCAGAACCTGTATCAACAGTTGAATCAGTACTGGAAAGCGTCCCAGCAATGCCCAACTAACACACACGCTGTTTTGTTATGGGCATTGTTTTAGGTGTTTCCCCACCTTTCTCCACCGGCGATGACTGCGTCTGTTTGACACCATGTTCTTATGCAATCAGCAGATGTATCAGAGCGTGACTATCGAGGAGGTGCGACGGACTACAGCAAGAGCGAATGCTGCTTATGAATGTTAGGAGGGAGAAGGACAGAGAGAGATAGTGAGGGAGGAGTCGGTTGACATGGTAAACAAGTCGGAAAGACTCCTGTCCATGTGAGAGAAGAGGCAGCAATGGACAGAGATAGAAAAGAAAAGGAAACAAGATGGAAGAAAAGAAGATTATGAAAAAATTATAGGAGACAGAGAGGAAGACACAAAGAATGGGAGGGGAGTAGGGATACAACAGATAATAATAATCAAGTAAACGCCATAAATGACAGAGAAGGAAAAAGACACAGTAGATCAGAAAGAGAGGAGTGGAAAAAGAGAGACAGCGACTGTTAGGGAAGCTGCCGTCTGTAAAGCTCGGTGCAGAAGTCTGGCAGGGCCAGAGAGACACTGCGGCACTCACTCCTGCCTTCCTCATTCTCCCTTTGTCCAGCAACACTGTGCGATTACATGTATGTCTGAATAAGAAGCCTATAATGATTAACTAAATCTGAATAGGGAATGTATCTTCTTATATGTTACAATAGATATAAACCCAAAAGAGTGTTGTAGAGATGCATATGTGTCTTATAAGCCGTACGACCACACAGGTCATTTGTTCCTACCTTCAGTCACAGTTTTAACGTAACACTTGTTTTAAACACATGGTTAACAATTAATGTAACAAAACTACTTGGTCAGGTTTAGGAAAAGATCATGTTTGGGTTCAAATAAGTACGTCTGTAACGTTATTCACCTTAGTGACGTGACGTGACATAAGTACATCATTTATCAACTTGGACTTTGCCATGATGTATCCACGCAACGTGGTGTAAGTACATACGTTATGTTAAAGTAACTAAACCAACACCGGTCTCCTGGGTGTAAGTCCTGTGTTTGTTTGACCCATCTGACTTGTCGCTCTTTAAACTACGTCACCTGACTTTGCTCCCATCTTAATCACTACTATCTTTTATATCTTACTCTTCAACTTATAATTAATTTCATTTGATATCTTTCTCTTTAACTCACATCTCAATGATTACCTTTGACCTTATTTTCAAATGACAGTTCTACTGCTTTCAGTGCTTTCACGTCAACCGAAAGTTTCACTGCTTTCATCTCTTGTCCTTTAACGGAGAATTCATCAGCTCCACAATTGACACTGCAACTCATTTCAACATTTCAACTGACACTTGAAACCCATTCAGGTCACACGTCTTCACTTATGAAAAATAATTCTTCTAACCCCATGACAGCGTCACATCTTCAACCTCAGCTGACACTGACATCTTTTTACAGTTCATACACTTGAACTGTCACTACTTCCTCTTCAAGTGACATTTCAACTTCACTCGGCACTTATACTCTTACATTGACACCTTAACCTCATTCAGTGCTTCCACTTCAACTAAAAATGTATTTTAGTTCTTCCAGCCACTTCAACTTCTTTCAGTATTTCAGTCTAAATACATTTTCTTCAGAAAGCCTGTAGAAACCTCAGTATTCAGGAATAGTAAAGCCAATGATGAATATAACCATAGACACTGACTTTGCTAACTTCCTTTGGCAGTAGAGTTCGAATAGATTCATCAGTCCAATAAAATATCCAGTCAGGTTTTTATATGCGTCATTAAGATGAATTTACCACCCTGCCTTGAAACTCTTTCTTTTCACTGCTAGTTGTCAGTGGATACTGAACCATGACAGCCTCCTTACTCAATTGCTGCCCCCGCTTTGAGGATTACAATGATGTTGTCAGATTACAGAAGCCCCCCTTAATGTGTCTCGGGCTTTAATGCTAATTATTTGCAGGCCTTATCAAGTACTAACATTCAAAAAACATGTGAAGAGGACAGAAATGTCAGCACTTTAAAACAAAGCAAGAACTGACCTCAGTTTAGTTTTTTGCTGCAGCCAATTTCCTTATGAAGCTAATAACCCTCATCTTTATGCCATCTATAACAAACAGCTCAACAGCTCAGCTGCTGTAGGGCTCTTCTCTCTTCCCATTGTATCATCTTGGTGGTGGCGCCGCTCGGTTTACTGGCCGCTGCTGCTGGTAATGATGCTGTGAATCTATATATAGTCTCCTATTTATGCTTTGAAAGTATAGAGGGGGTTAGAGAGACAGACAGAAGAGGAAAAGAACAGAAAGAAGCACCCAAAAGAGACAGTGATGATGTACATGAAGTAAGGAAACTTAAATATGGAAGTAGATGGAGATGGAGAGAGAGAAAGTAGCTCAGGATGTGTGAAAGAAGAGAAACCTTGAGAGCTTAACTCTCTCCAAGCACAGCCTGGTCTCACTCCCAGGGCGTCAAACACCAACACTTGGGCAGTATGCGTCGGCGTCTTGATACTGACGCACAAGGCATCCTTGAGCGTCTGTATGAGCCCTTTTCCACTAAAATTAGTTCTGTTGGAGTTCCGTGGTGGGGCTAATGTTGGTTCAGAGTTGCGAATCTCTTAAGAACCTGTTTGCTTTTCCACCAACTAGAGCGCCAGGAGAGCAACGTCATGACATCACTGTTTTCCCATTAACGCCAGTGTGAATTTCCGTTTTCTCCAACAACTTGCAACTCTGCTCCAACAAATTTCTATTCTCCTATTCTGATGTCTCTGATCTCTTGGCTCTTGGTGCTGGACCGATCAAAGAGTTTGTGCCCGAGTTGAACCAAATTTTGTGGCAGTGAAAACATGAAAAACTGGTTTGAAATGTGGCTCCAGCTTCGAAGCAGCCCTGGAACTGCATCAGTGGAAACGCACTATATGAGACGCACCAGGCTTTCAACTAACTCCAATATAAACACATCCGCATCATTATTAGATGCTCAGAGCAACGGATGTTGTATTTAGAGCAAGGAAATGTAATGTATGGGCCTATAACTGATAGTATTGGTTGTCTGCATGGGTGTAACTTATGGTTGGGTCAGTGGGGACATTGTCCCCATCACTCATCATATGCGTTTGAAATAAAACATGGTTTCCATCAGCTCTACAAAGGGTTAAATCCCTCATGTTCCAACTGGATGAGTAATAAAGTTTCTATTGGTGTTTGTTCGCTTTGGTCCTTAACATGCAGCGATGAGATTGCTGGACTGAATTTTGGATGTAAAAACAGACAGAGCTGAGATCTCACCTGAGCAGGTGATCATAACGTTATTGTACCATATCAAAAGACAGTCAGCTGTCCTGGGTATACACACCAGGAACTGGTTTTGTCTTTCTAACTTCAGTGCTGAACAAAAAAAAAAGTTAGTACTTATAGCTTACTTACCTAACATTAACAGATAATGTAATTAGCTAACAAACTAAATGTGTGCTGTAGGGTGATTTGTGCTATTAATGTTACTTAGGACTTGGGTTACAGCCGTTCTTGTTCTTTTAATGTTGGCATTATACCAGTTGGCCAAATCTGTGTGGCTACAGCCTGGGGTTACTCTAGGTAACATTACAATTTATTTTATACAATATGTAGACAATTTGTGTCTATCAGTGAGAGGCGACTTTTTGCAGTCTCTTGTCCCCTTTACTCTTTCATGGCTGTGAATTTAATTCAGCAGTGTCGGCCCCTCGGGGGCCCTGCCGCTCACACAGTGTGTTTGAACTCAAGCGTGAAACTACAAAAAAGGGAAGCAGTCGCATAAATGGATTCCTCTTGTATGCGTTTGCGGATGCCACTGCTTTGTACTGGTGACCTCTCCATTGGGTGAGTTTTTTCATCAGACTGCTTTTGCACTCTTGATTAGCTGTTTGAAGAGGGAGAAAGCATGATCTTCTCACTGGAGCTCCGACAACAGCTGTTTTTTTTCAACACACACAATTGTTTTTAAAGACAAATAATGAGTATGGTTCCTGTAATGCCATGGGGACATTTTGCTCACTTTCTCTGAGACGTTCTCCTCATTAACTCCAAAAATGCATCATGAGAGACAGAGAAAAGCAACTTCCTTTTGTAAATAATGGATATTTTCTGAATTATACATGAAAGTTTCTATTCTGCATTTGAATTATGTAATTCAGGGCTCAGAGTATCAAACGTCTCCTAGTCTCAGTTAGAGTTGGAGTTGCGTAAGATGGAAGAGAAAGACCTTGGGGCATTATCATTCTTTCTACTTAAAATAAACGGCATTCCCCTGCTCTGAACCGCGGCAGCTGTTACCATATTATATAAAAACAGATAATTGCAATTCTCTGTCTCTGTTTTCTCTGTTGTTCTTTTCTTCTTTGCACATCCCCAAATGCCCTCTCTTAACAGCGTAACAAAATGAAACTCTGATTGCCTTGAGTTTTGCTTGACTAACGTGCAATCAGTGGTCGGAAGCGTTGGGTTTTGTTTGCTGCCTGCGCTGATGGTACGTGGCAGAGCCTAGCTACAGTTGCATCAAGACAAACACATAATTAAGTGTGTGTTTTGATTTGTCTGTTTTCGAGTAATTTCATCACATCGCATATTAACGTCTCCCAGAATCCTGGCATGCCTTTCCATCCAGTTACTGTACATGCAGTGTTTTTATTGCCTTTTTTTAGGCCTGATTTAAATTTTCAAAAGAACAAAATATAGAAACTCTCCGTATAGTGGATTGCAGAATTGCTGGGGATAATTGATGATGGAGCTCAAAAAGCCGAAAGTAATGAGAAGAATTATTGTTCTTGGCGAGTCAATCAATAGGACAAATGAACCGTTTACTCCTGAGTAACCAGAAGGCCGTTTTAAATGCTATGCAAAAGCCAGCAAAAGCAGTAACAGAACACATTTCATCTGCTCAGACGGTGGTTTCCCCGAGTCTTTGCTGTGACAATAATTCACCCCTCTGATGCTAAGTGAGGATGACCATTTTTACAGCTAAAACGACAGAATGATCTCAGTGCCGAGGGAGTTTAAATCATGCACCCCCCATTTGAGCAGCGCTTCATCAAATTATCCGGCGTACAGCTTTGGACGACAGGGCAAATGAATTGGAACGCAACGTTTGTTTTTATCTCACCTCATTTTCTCCTTCGCCGTCTAACGTGAGAGGGTTATCTACTATCAGAGAGGATCCCCACAGATGTATCGCCTTGTTTCAAGGGCAGACGCATGATTGGAGAAGGATGATACAACACGCTTGGTTTGCGCTGCGCCACACCCAGTTTCCATCTCCAAGGGAAAGGTGACGCGCAAGGATGGTGGTAATGCTTTAGTTACACACCTGTTTCCATTTCCAGCACATTCAATGGAAACCACAGCAGATGTGTCCCCACCCTGAATGCAACCAATAATAACGGTCCACCATTTTAGAAAGGAGTCCTCCTGAGAGTGGAGAGGGACTGCAGCAGCAGCAGAAAACATGTGTGTTGTGATGCGTTCAGATAGGCTGTCCCATGATCTTACAATCAGTGGAACTTTGAAGTAAAGCGCTCCATAGCGTATATACACTTCTACCACTATACAAATTATTACTTTAAGACTTCTTACATTAGAATTATTGGCAATGTTGGAAACTCAAGAGTAGAAATAAATGATAGAAATATTAGATTGTTATATGATTTTAGCCATGCTAGCGGTTAGTCAGTTTGTCAGTTGGCCCACTACTAAAATATGTTAACTAGTAGCATGAAACATGGTACCAACATTCATGTCCCCTTCACGATGAATTGTCAACATTTTATTGTGTCCAGTAGTTTGGTTTATGATAAATACCTATACAACCTAATTAGAATGTAATTTAATACCACAGGCAGCGTCATAGACTTTGTTTTGCTATTTATATTGTAGGTTTAATCACATAAAGGGAGAAAGTGAAATGTATTTGCCAGGTATGCCAATGTCTGCCACTTACTTTGGGATGGTATTTCTCCTGTGCTGAGGGGAAAACGTTTTCACCCTTGCTCAGATGATCATTGTTGTACCGTGGACTCCCCAATTGGTACCCACCAGTCACAATCACATCATTTCAAGTCCAACTTAAAAGAAGGGTCACCTGACGGCACTCACTCTCCCCACCCACTGGATAAAGTGTGATTGCCCACTTCAGCCATCTAAGAGAAGGCTCTCAACCTCACCTAATAACAAAAATATATCCTAAAGAAGGCAAACTGTTATTTTGCTTTGAAGGCAGGTTTAACATCTTTATAAGATCTCACTTCATACTGGATTACACACTCCAATACTGATGTGCCTTGTGTTGTGAATTGATTGTATCATTTGTCTGTTTTACATCTAAACATGAATAGTGAATAAATATGAGAGTTTTCATACAGTTTTGTCTGATTAAGGCCAAAGCATTGCAGAAACTAAACTGGATGTTCTTGTGAATGGGTTTGACCTTCCTTTGAAATAAAAGCTTCTTAATTTGAGAATGCCCTCAAGCAAAATGCCCTCTATTTCATTAACTGAAACCCCCAAACTAAAGAGCACCTTCAGCTAATGCCTCTCGACACCCAACCCCAACAGAAGCACTCTCTTCTCTCCTCTCTTCATTGAAACGTGTCAGAGCGTTTGCACACACTTCTTTTCATGCTTCTTTATGAGATAGTTCAGCGCCTGATATAAATTATCACCGGGAAATGTCTCCACATGGAAATGTCTGTGCTTGTTCCCAAGGTTAAATCTCAAAGACTAGCTTTGCTGCGTTGCACAGCTCCAAAGCATGAATAGTGATGAGTCTGAAGTCAAGTGTGAATCTGGAAATAAAAGCAATTTATGGCAGTAAGAATCAAGATTACAGACTCTATAGAACTGAACCAGTGGCTCCCCCCAAGCATGTATCCAATACAAGTCTCTCAATGTGGGGATGTTGTAGGTGAATAAATGTATGCACCTGACAATAGGTAAGAGACATATTGCTCCTTATGAATTTTGAAAATTCTGAAAAGTTGTATAAAATGATGCTGTTTCCCGGGAGTACAAGCCTTGGTACATCTATCATTAGTTACTTTCTGTTTTTCTTGTGATTATAATCAGTAACCTTTTTTTTCTGTGTATAATTAAAGGGTATTGGCCTGTGTCACTTTAAGAGCAGAAAGTATAGAAATGTGGATAAGTGGTGAATGTCGCAATTTTACAACTTGTGACGTTGGTTCTCGAAAGCCAATCAGCATTGAGATTCTCTTGACGTCATGACGTTACGTAAAGGTCGGGGAGTTCATTTTAAAACTACACAGTATGGAGATACATATACGTATATATATATATATCTATAATATATAGATATATGTTAACCATATATATCTCTACATACAGTAACATTGCTGTCGTATTAAAGCCTAATTCAGTGGAAGTTTTTTGGAGAGTTGATAGATCAGCTTCAATGTTAGCATATTCCTCATCACTCCGAACTACATTTAGGAAACGAGCATTTTAAAAGTAGTTTGTTTATCGTATTGCAGACAGACCTGACGAAGCATGAATTCACATTTTTTATCTGCATCATGATATAGTTATTTCGACATCTTTTCTAATCGTTTAATGTAATTAAATCACAGCAAAATCTGTTTATACAGATCTCTGTATTTATATTATATACTATATTATTTCAGCCACGCGAAGTAATGCGAATAAAAACAAATGATCTTGCGGCCAAGTACTGGTCTGACGGTGTAAACACGGCATTAGAACATAAGCCGACCGAGGCTTGTAAACAAAAGTTACATGAACTCTCAAGATTTAATTGAAAACACTTTTCCTAACACTGTGGGACTTGCACTCATCACGTTAAAGATTTTGACAACAGTGGTCAAAAGCAAAGAATGATGGACGTGTATCCACCCTCTCTGATTTTTAATAAAAGAAACAAATGAACAGAATAATCCTCTGCAGTCCAGACGGCAGTTTACCCTTGACTGATTATTGTTTGAGACTTTCCAAGCATGAATAACTGCCGGCTATCAAACGTCAACATCCATCTCCTTCTGCCCATAAAACCTTGTGTTGGTTCCAGATACGTTTTCACTGCAGCTCTCCTCAAATAATATTAAACCTGCATTTATCTGGTGTTTAATACCACCCAGGGTTAAAAGACATTGTTCTCACATGGTCAAATAAAACAAATTAAGCAAGTTACTATTCCAGCTCCGCTCTGAATAATGCTTTGTGCCCTGAGCCCCAGAGCCCAGCCCTACATTAGACACTCTCCCCGAGCTTCAATCAATGCGACTTCCATTTTGAGAAGCAGTCAATACTGTTATCAGGACAGAGCCGGGCTGTGCTGCACCACCTGACTGCCAGGCTTCTGCAGAGACCTGCCTCCACCTTCCCCACTCATCCCCCTCCTCCCTCAGCAGGGAAAGCCTGGGAAGGAGAATCCCTTTGTATGAACTTCAGAGCTGTAACCTGCTCGGCCAGGCGGGATGACAAGCTGACTGCAGAGGTGAAAATGAGGAGAGACGGAGAGAGGTGCTTTTTCTCTTTTATCTCTTGCTCTTTGCCTCTCTGTGTTACAGCAACTCTCTCTCTCTCTCTCTCTCTCTCTCTCTCTCTCTCTCTCTCTCTCTCTCTCTCTCTCTCTCTCTCTCTCTCTCTCTCTCTCTCTCTCTCTCTCTCTCTGTCTGTTCTTCACTCTGTCTGTCTCTCGCCCTCTCTGATTGGTATGCAGAGCCAGGCCCGCTCTGTTCTGCAGTGTGGGTTTGTGAACGCTGCTGCATGTCAGGGAGAAAGGGGAATCGCACTGCAGTGGCGGGTGGGGTGAGCAGACACACACACACACACACACACACACACACACACACACACACACACACACGCACACACACACACACACACGCACACATATATAACCCCTCCTGTGCGGCACCAGGAAACCCTTATTGGACTGACTGTGTCACGCTTCTGTTGTCATTTAAATGAGAGGTATGCATGTCTCATTTTGCCCATACTGAAATAGCCTTTGCATGTATCGATTATGTATTTTTATGGTAAATGTTCTGCTCTGGTATGCAGTCTATTTTCCACAGTAGTGTAGAATGTCATGAGAAAGAAAATCCTTTCACATTACTGTTATGCATACTATATGTAGAGAAGGCTATTGTTAGAGTGGTGGAATAGCATGGGCTGCTAATATATTGATATATATCCAACTTTGGATTTCCCGTCTGGGGACCCCACGTCAGCACGGGAAGAGAGTAGGCTTCCCAAGCATGAGGTGCGTCACTTCCTTTAGGGTCCCCAGAAGTGAGATGCATCACTTCCGTTAGTTCATGTTTCTCTATTGCATTAACAGAATGCTAAATTACCTAACAAAATACAACATGGCTGAAAATACATGTGGGAGAAGCTAAGAGTTATTTTAGCAATTTAAAACTATGTTAAATAGATTATCATACTGCAGTACTTTAACCAACATATTAAGCTGCTGTAGTCTAGCCATATAGCCATAATAACTGCATAAAAAATTATTTGGAAGATTATTTAAACATTAATTTTATGGCATTTAATAACAATATTTTTGACACATAACCAGTTCTACAGGATCAGCTGGACAGATTTTGTGGCAAAAAAAATGTATATGCTTCAACAATGGAGCTCATAACACAACCCATAATACCAGAATGTACTCGAGTGGTATCAAAGCCCCATCAGAGACAAAGCAGAGTAGGATGAGTAGGACGGCAAACTGAGCTGCTAAGTATCTAGAATTTTGGGCCTTCTTTATTGGTGCCCTCCTGCTGTTCTGCTATTTAGGGGTGTTCATCTGAGCGGAGATGATTGGGCTGCTTCATCTGTGGGCAATACCTCGCTTTACAGCAGCAGCAGTATATGTGTGAGTCACAGCCGATCAACAACCTGCTCTCGACTGCACCTGAGGAGACTTCAATGGATTTTCTCTCTTGGCGCTGGTTGAACCCAATTACACTTGAAGCAATAAATCCTTAGCAATGCAATTTCCCCTCTAGACAGGATCTGCTGGGCTTCCCTCTCTCTTTCCCTGTAACACACACAAACACAGCATCTCTCCTTGTCTGTCTCTCCCTCATTTACTCCACTTAGTTCTTCCTTTCTCTTCAATCATTCCCTCTTTATATTTGTTTATATATCTTTCACCTTTTTTCACTGGGCTGTCTCCTGTCACGCTCCTTTGTCTGTTTCAGTCTTTTGTCACGCACTTTATCCATCCCTCTAATGCTCCCTCACCCTCCTATTACACCACTCTCCCTGCGACCTTCATTTCTCCCTCCTCCTTTTCCCCTCTCCTTTACTTCCTCTCCTCTTATCGCCATGTCACCCTAGACCTTGCTATGAAAATAGATAAATACCACCTACAGATAAATACACTTGTTCACATCGGCATTTATTAAAAACTAATGACCTGGTGAGTTTTATTTTATGGGATCTCTTTCTCTAACAATATACCGTATTGGTGGTTGTAATGGGACTAAGATTAGGAATAGCAAGAGAGTAGAGGAGATAGTATTGAGGGTAGTAGTATAAGCATTAACATAAATTAGCCTAATTCTCTGCTAGATTTAATAGGGAATACTCAGTGAGTCACAGCACATGCTATAAATGCAGAATGAACTGTACCCACGTGCACTGTGCAAGGTTGAGTAGCAACCACATGATAATTCTCCTTAATGCGCTCATCTTGCATCCATCCTGCGTTATGCTGGGACACAACTGTTGAGGCAAATATGCAGCAGAGCAACACCTTTACATTTTAGTTTGAACATATTTTTACTTAATAACTTGTATCACATACAATTAACCAGCCCTGTCTCCTAAAAATGACCTCCATACAACTAAACTGCTTTCTCAATTATGTTTGGAGGGAAACATATTTTCTCCCGGATTACGATCGCTGTTTTAAACATGTGGTTAACACGGTGTATTATTATATATATGTATATGTATAACTACTTGACAAAACTGAGGTTTAGTAAAAGATCATGGTTTGAGTTCAAATAAGTTTGTTCTAAAATAAACTTCCCTCAAAACGTAATTGACAATGCAGTTTTTGTTGTATGGGAATGTCATTTTTAGGAGAACAGGCTGAAATAACAGTAATTCAGTTGTTGCTCAATTTCAAGCCAAAGGATGTCCGTGGACATCCAGTCAGTTAGTAAAGAAACATGGGAACAAACATTAATAACAGCAAAATGTACTGAAGAAGAAATATAAGAGTAATAGGCCCCAAAGACCTTAGATCAGGGGTGGGGAACCTCCACGGCCCGCGAGACCATTTGATCCGGCCCTCGAGGTAATTCATAAACACACGCAAAGAAATCCACTAGAAAAAAAACCAAAAAAACTAGACAGCTATAGACTGGTGACTGACTGTTTTTCCTGGCCAAGGTCAGGGTCTTTGAACACAACACGAGCGGAACGTGTCATCACGTGGTCACGTCATGTCAAAAAACTTCAATATTATTATTGACATCAACGAACGCAGCGTGGCGAGTGTAAACAAGAGAAAGGTGGATGTGGAATGTCGCACTTTCCAGGAGAAATGGACGAACGATTATTTCTTTGTGGAAGTAAAAGGCCAGTGTGCCTAGTTTGTGCGGACGCGTTTGCGGTGATGAAAAATAATCTCGAGCATCATTACATTCGGCGAAGTTTGGCCCAACAAGCAGCTCTCTCCAGAGCGGAACATACAAACATGGAGAGATAGAGAGGTAGACCACCACACCAAGAACAGACTATTCCACCACTGCTGTGCAATCATCACTGCCATTTACAATACTCACTTTATTTTCTATCAACCACTTGGTACTTATATTATTTTTTATTCTCTTTAATTATTGTGTACTGCCTTTTTACTTCATATGTTCTTTTGCTGTGACAAGATAAATGTCCCCGTTGTGGGACAAATAAAGGATTTCTGATTTCTGATAAAACAGAAAGATGCATGGATAAAAAAGTTGCTTTTTTGCACAGCGTAAAAGAAAAGTGAAATGGATGGGCTGCATATTAAAAGAAATTGCAGAGGTTATGAGTTCAATAATTAGTATGGCCCTCGAAGGATGTTGTAAAAAATAAAATGGCCCTTGATAGGAAAAAGGTTCCCCACCCCTGCCTTAGATCATCCCACTCTGCACATTGAATCCTTCATGTATTTTAAATGATACTCTGAAATATCAAAGAAGGAGGACAATGTAGATTTCAAGGTACTTGCCAATTTATTTCAAATAAAGAAATGATTTTCTACATTGAGGGTATTCATTAAGTCAACCAGCCTAATGCTAATGGTTGGGAATGTAGTATTTCTTCCAATATGTTTTACTGTAATGAAGGAAATAGGAGAGAAAGAGATTCTGAGCCAAAGTACGGTTCACTGTTGATCTGCAGATAATAAGTAAAGGATCTGCTTCTAGATTAGAGCTGATGGCTTTAGAATCCAGAAGGGCAATCATAGAGATCAGACCACCAACTTGCAGATATATACAGTGAAAAGTGCATAAGTTTGTACCCCACGGTGTATAGTGTCTGTGTGACAGGTCAGTGAAGCGGTAGGTGTTGTTACTTCAAAGGATGCAGTAGTTTGCCCTGAGGCAAGAGTCTTTATTTAAGCTTGGTGATTATTTTTCTTTAAATGCAAACAGATACCTGGATTTGTTTTCGTGATTCTACTGCAAAATGAACTGGGAGAGCATTATAAATGTAGCTCTTGCTGAAGCAATGAAATGTCCTTATTTCTGTGGGTACAGCTGACCAGTGATTTATTTATTCGTACTGAATACCAAATAATTGTCCTGGAATGGCAGCAACAGTATCTTCACCGGTTACTGTCGGTTGTACGAGCTCTTCGTAAGTTCAAACTTAGCTGTAGCCCTTAGTTGCTTGTCACTAACTTAAGAGCTTTGCACCACACAAGTGGCTTTCAGTCTGAAGGTCTGAAAAGTGAAGCCAAGTCTATGAGAAAATCTAGCTTCTTCTCACTTGGTTTATTACCTCAGTAAATATTTACCCAATGAGATCATGGTCTCAAAAAAGTCTTCTTCAATACAGCATGAGCACTAGCGTTATCTGGTAACTTCGTGTTTGCTATGCTAACAGTAGGCTACCTGGGCTCACTCTTTACGGGCTCCATCCTCTTGTTCAAATATTGTGACGGCGCAGGCCAAAATGCGATGGGTTAGTAGAGGGGTTACGTCACGATGAATATGTCCAGCAGTGTGAACAAACCCTGACTTCAGCACGTGTTTGAGTAAAACACATACTGTACTTTGAATTATAATCTAATCTATCAGAGAACAAATCTGTAGAAAAGGGCAAGCTTTATTTTAAAGGCTCTGAAAATATGTTTTCTCAATCAACTTCTTACAATGGCCTATGGAGTCCAATATGAATGCAATGTGAATTTTTTTTGGCAAAGTTAGAAAAGGTTATTTCACATTAATATATCTGTATTTTTTGTTCTGAATGAGCTTTTCTCGCTGGTTTGAAGTCGGCCTTTTCCCCTCAACTTGAAAAGGTGATTTCACATATTCATTTTGCTTTATGCATTTTTAATAAATGTACTAATGTACAACTTGAGTTATATTATATCGTTGTTATGACTTTAAAGTGGTTTCAAGAAATATATTGTACGTATACTCACACATTGGGAAAATATACTCGATCAAATATTTAACACACTTTATATGCAAGTTTTTAGGGGCATAAAACAGATGACCTAAACAGAAAACTTTTCTAACTCATATGTGTAATAATAATAATAATAATAATAATAATAATAATAATAATAATAATAATAATAAAAATAACAACAATAATTAAAAATGACGATGTAGTATGGAAAATAAAACACACTTGAAAGTAATAGTAAATAAAAGAGAATACATTTAAATAAGATGAAAACAAGATGAAATAGAATACATAGGATGCATAACTAAATAAAATAAAATAAAACCCATTGAAAAATAATTATAAAAACAAGTACCCATAGTTGCAGCATGCACATATACATCAATAGCTGTAGCAGCAAAAGGTCTCCTCTCTTTTCTACATCAGTCATGGAGTTTTTAAATTTTATAACAAAGACTCAGAAAGTACCTTGATTGCACTCTCAACCAATCAGCACCGAGGTCTCTGAGGCTATAAATACAACAGAGCCTACTTTTTCTGATGGACACAGACTCAACACAGGTCGTGATTACTCCGAAATAAGCATTTTTAAGCGACCTCAGCACGTCTTCTCTACGGTGTAACCTCAATGTGGGTCTTATCACACAACCTGAAATTGCTCCGGAAAAGAATCCCTCTCTCGATGGTGCTATGAGGGTGAACAAATGCATCAAAGTCTTATCATCTCTAATGGCCAACCACTGATGTCTTGACCGCTGAAGATTTCACTTTTCACAATTAATTTATACATAATATGCAAACTCTTTTAAGCTTACTTTATATAATTGTATTATATTTTATGTAGATGTACAGCACATGTTGGTATAATCAAATCAAACAAAATTACATAATCAAAACCAAACGGCAGTTTCTTCATATACAGTCTTTATCTCATGCAGCCGCCCAAACAACCAACCTAAACCTTTGTGTGTTCACGGTGTTGTGTAAGAGTATGCGTGTAGTTACTTATTTTAGGCCAAAAACATTATTTCTTATTAACATAATTTGTGATGTAAATCATATTTCTCCTGGGGCAGTTTTGAAGCCTCGCAGCTCTGAAATCAGCGTGCAGAAGGATGCAATGAAACTGCCCTCCACTATCACCCATGAATCGCTTGAGATACGGCTATGAATATTTAATAGGGACTTTTTTGAACACCTATTTTTATCAGCTTAGCTCAATAATTCAAAGCGCACTTCTCCTGTTCTCATCTGCAGCACAGTGTGTGTGTGTGTGTGTTATTGTGGGTGTGCGTATGTCATTTTGTCTTGATGTGTGCATGTGACAGTGTATCTTTGCTACACAAGATAGAGCAACACAGAGAGGCACATAGGGAGAGAAGCCACCAGCTGAAAGGAAACACTTGTTTTCGTCTGTGTCACTCTCTGGGTAATACGTCTGCCCCTACACTGAGCTATCAGAGAAGCCCGACCGAGGAAATCATTTCAAGTTTTGCGTGGTCTGGACCAGCTTGCCATCCCGTCAAACACTGTGGGGAGAGAATGTGCTTTCTTCTTTGGGATCTGTAATCTTCAGAATATTCTCAACAACAACTGATGAGAAGATGAGAAGATGAGAGGGAAAGCATTGAGGGAAACTGTTCAATTTTAGCGCGGCTTGGAAGTCTGTGGTATCAGTTCCCCCTCGAGTCTTAAATCTCTTCATAAAAAGGTCTGTTTTTTGATAATAAAACCCTAATCAAGCTCAGACGCAGCCAAACGCCCAGCACTTGACCTACAATCACACAGCCAAGCGAGCAATCAAACCTTTCTCCTCTTTTTCCAATCAGGACGACAGGTTTGAATACTGCCACAGAGAAGATTTCAATTGATTTAATCAGCGGCATTTATGACAGCCCTGAGTCCACTGAAGAGAAGGCATGTGGCATGTGGGCTTTGTCAGAGTATAACTTCAGTTCAGGTATGAGAACTATACCTGCTTCTTTTGTTCCTCTGATTAGAAACGCTCAGTATGTCATTTCCTGCTAGGGGTCACTCAATCAAAACAATAACAAAATACGGATGATGACGTCGTGATGTAGTGTGGGATCATGGGCGTTGTTGTCTTTATTGTTAAACAATCACCATTTGCGGTGAAAGTCTATGTAGCGTGACATAACGTAACCACTGGAGCTAACTGCCGTAACCGCCGATGTCTAAGCGAAACTCGAGCTCATTGAAAAATGTCAACTTTTGCATTAGTTTTCAGGCGGACTGTCTGCACTGCATGCCACAGGAAGATGGCGATATATGTGGAATTAGCTAATTAGCAAACAGGCTATTTCATTCAATTCAGTTGCTTGACTATGTTGATTGTGTAAATGTATAATTAAAAAGAAACTAGATCAGCTAGTTTTACACATTGTGAATTTGAGTAATGCTATTAAAATATATGGTTAGCATAGTTTACAGCAGCAACAATTTAAATTAAAGTAGTTGAGTTCATTATTACATTCATATACATTCATTTATTTGAATATATTGGATTAGTGCTGCTGTTTCTGTCTCGGTAATGCTCCAGGCGCATATTCCATAACTTAATATTACTTTTCTCCCATCTCTCCGGCAGCGGTTTTATTCATCCGTAAGGAGATGCATTTCCTTGTGTTAAATACTAGAAGGCGTACTTCGTCTACTCTACGGAATCACAGACACGAAACTGGATACGAGGCGTTAGGTGTCATCTCGATTACTATGTAGCATAAGTGCATGTAGTTAATGAAAAACTTGTGCTGTGTGGCAGAAGAAAATGCAGTATTACTGTTATTGAGTATAATTATGTTACTTTGTATGATTTACATCTACTTCTTCTCAGAAGTAACATCTGGTGTTTCCTGTGTTCCCCGAAATTAGAGCAACTAGAGGTGGTAAAGGGGATATGGCGCCATTAACGGGACCAAATAAAACGCATCTTGAATAAAATTGCAGATTTCTCTGGGTTGATATTATACCTTTAATTTCAGCGTAAGGAATTTTGGTTATATGTGTGTGAACATGTGGCCCATACCAGCATACATTTAGACAGAGCACATCATTTACACTTGCTTTAAAGGATAAGAATGTTGATATTTTTCTTATTGTTAACAAATCCAATGATAATTAGTCTGTGATCAATACTTTCTGACTTCACACCATTTCTGTGGCTCAGACCCAAACTTGTTCAAAGACATGAATCTTCAAAGAACTACAGAAAACAACAAAATAGCAATATAGACATTATACATAATCTCCTCCTCATGTACTGTTGTTGATTGAATTTAGATGTAATTTCCATATTTGTTTGACTGGCGATAAGTTCTAACAGCAGAATCCTCATTTTTGCTCGGATTCTTTGTCCCTCAAAGAGCAGAGACTTCTTTTGTATTGCCAATTGTTAGAAATGGACAATTCCTGTGACTGAAGAGCATGATTATACGTGAGTGTGTGCTCCTAAAAATGTACATGCTTGTTTTTTTTCTTCCATGTTTTCGTGCATATGTCATTTTAAAGACACAGTATATAGGTATATGTGCAATCATTTGCTTCACGCAATCATTTGCATATATATGGACTCCTGTAATTGCTTTAAGCTGTATATGTGTGGAAGCAAGTGCGTGTCTATATAAAAGCATGTGGTGTTTTGTGCATGCATGCAAGTGTATTTCAAACAGACGTTATGGGAACAGATGGCTCAGGTGCCCTCCACACCCATGTTTGAGCTCGGCACATGCCGGCGTATTGCGTCGCTCCCTGCGTGTGTGTTCTGTTGCGGGTGAGTTCCTCCCTGTGTGTGTGTGCCGTGGCAGTGTGTTACTCTCTGCAGCGACCGGGATTGGTGCTGCGGCCCCTGATGGTATCAGAGAGAGCAGCACCAGCAGAAGCCTGGGCTCACGTGGGAACACCCCAGACAACAAACAAGAGGAGGCACTTTGTTTTATGGCTTTTTTATTTTTTTAATGCAAGGCTGAAAGTGTTTCACAGTTTGACTCCCTGCAGCTTTTACTGCCTAATCAAAGACACTTTAATATTCCTGAAGGTGCATTGTATTATATTCTGTTGATGTGTATGAAAATTACTTTCACTTGTAGTTAATACGTCATATCTGCTAACATGGAGGGGGTGGAATTTCTGAGCTATACTGCAGCCGCCACCACAGGATGATTGAGATGTTTTGGCTTCACTTTTGGGGAGCTGTCATGTCGTCCATCTTTATTTACATTCTATGTGTGATATTCAGTAATGTACAGATGCTATATCTATATCTTTATCTTTTCCTGCTCTCAGATGTGCTTCACAGTGTACTCAGCAATCTCAGCAGTAATCATCTCCTTTCATATTAATAATGTCAAGGATGTTTGATTAGCATTACATTTGGGTAAAAGCTGTCATTTCTTACATGTAATGAGAGAGGTTAGCTAATTACTTTTCATAATTGCAGACACCAATGCTAACATTCTTTGTGGAACTATTTGTGATTATAATAAAAGTTGTGTTTGACTTAAAGAATAAGTGGTTAACATATATATCAGGCACAGAGATAGTCACAAAGAGATGGTTGGTTGACATAAGCGTATTTCTTTTTAACTTGTGTAATCATTTTCCATAAAGTGCCTAAGGCATGTTTTACTGAAAGGGACAAGTGTGCTTGTTTTTAAGTGGGAAAGAAATGATAATTACCTGGAATGTTACCAGGGAAGGTTCTGTTTAGGTTACACACACACACACACACACACACACACGCACGCATGCACACACACACACACAGACACACACACACGCACACACACACACACACACACACACACACACACGCACGCACGCACACACACACACACACACACACACACACACACACGCACACACACACAGTACACTGGCACATGGAAAGCTAGTTACATAACAACAGATTGGCAGAGAGAAGCAGACAGAGCATCTCAACAATGGGGGATAACACTAAACATTTTAAGTTTGGAGAAGAATAAACAACTCACTGACAGTTTACTCATGTTTAGTATTCAAGGTCAGAATTTCTAAGGTTGTGAATACGGCATCATCACTGTGAATTTGACTACAGTTGGAGGAACAGTGCATCTTCAGCATTTAAAGCCCCTTCACACCCACACCTGTGTTGTCATGTTTTGTATTTTATTAAACTTAATAAACTGCGTGGGCGTGTACGGACTGTGATGGATTGACATCTCCCCGACTCTCCTGTTAGTTTTGTTGCTCTTGTTAGGCCCCGACTTATTTTGGTATTTTTCCACTTTATTAAATATTGACAGCTTGGAGGGAGACAGGAAAGGGAGAGAGAGGGGATGACATGCGGCAAGGGGCCAGGTTGTTATCCAGCTACTGTAGTTTACTAACTAGTCCCATGAGTAGTTACTCTATCACCAAGCTTCTAAAACCAAATACTTTGCGAAGATGCACCAATACGTTTTGCTGTGCTACTTTCTGCTGTGACCGGCTTGTTAGTCACCGTGTGAATTCAATAGCATTCAATATGCAAGATAACGTGGCAGTGTTAAATCACATAAAACCAGGCATGCAGAGAACTGATGTAAGCTATATAATTAATATATTTTATATATTAATTTTTACAACAAGGGGTTGGCAGACCGGGGTGGTGGTTCCCCTATTTAAAAAGGGGGACCAGAGAGTGTGTGCCAACTACAGGGGTATCACACTTCTCAGCCTCCCTGGTAAAGTCTACTCCAAGGTACTGGAAAGGAGGGTTCGGCCGGTAGTCGAACCTCTGATTGAAGAGGAACAATGCGGATTCCGTCCTGGTCGTGGAACAACGGACCAACTCTTCACTCTCGCAAGGATCCTGGAGGGGGCCTGGGAGTACGCCCATCCGGTCTACATGTGTTTTGTGGATCTGGAGAAGGCATATGACCGGGTCCCCCGGGTGATACTGTGGGAGGTGCTGCGGGAGTATGGGGTGAGGGGGTCACTTTTGAGGGCCATCCAATCCCTGTACGCCCAAAGCGAGAGTTGTGTCCGAATACTCGGCAGTAAGTCGGACTCGTTTCCAGTGAATGTTGGCCTCCGCCAGGGCTGCGCTTTATCACCAATCCTGTTCGTGATTTTCATGGATAGGATATCGAGGCGTAGTCGTGGAGGAGAGGGGTTGCAGTTCGGTGACCTGAGGATCTCATCGCTGCTCTTTGCAGATGATGTGGTCCTTATGGCATCATCGGTCTGTGACCTTCAACAGTCACTGGATCGGTTCGCAGCCGAGTGTGAAGCGGTTGGGATGAGGATCAGCACCTCCAAATCTGAGGCCATGGCTCTCAGCAGGAAACCGGTGGATTGCCTACTCCGGGTAGGGAATGAGCCATTACCCCAAGTGAAGGAGTTCAAGTACCTTGGGGTCTTGTTTGCGAGTGAGGGGACAATGGAGCGAGAGATTGGCCGGAGAATCGGAGCAGCGGGGGCGGTATTACAGTCACTTTACCGCACCGTTGTGACGAAAAGAGAGCTGAGCCAGAAGGCAAAGCTCTCAATCTACCGGTCGATCTTCGTTCCTACCCTCACCTATGGTCATGAAGGCTGGGTCATGACCGAAAGAACGAGATCACGGGTACAAGCGGCCGAAATGGGTTTTCTCAGACGGGTGGCTGGCGTCTCCCTTAGAGATAGGGTGAGAAGCTCAGCCATCCGTGAGAGACTCGGAGTAGAGCCGCTGCTCCTTTACGTTGAAAGGAGCCAGTTGAGGTGGTTCGGGCATCTAGTAAGGATGCCACCTGGGCGCCTCCCTAGGGAGGTGTTCCAGGCACGTCCAGCTGGGAGGAGACCCCGGGGAAGACCCAGGACTCGGTGGAGAGATTATATCTCCTCTCTGGCCTGGGAACGCCTCGGGATCCCCCAGTCGGAGCTGGAGGATGTGGCCCGGAGAAGGGAAGATTGGGGTTCCTTACTGGAGCTGCTGCCCCCGCGACCCGATCCCGGATAAGCGGTAGACGATGGATGGATGGATGGAATTTTTACAACAATGATCCAAGTTCAAGTGGGGAACAGTGCACATACAGATGGTCTCCCATCACTGTTCAGCTGTAGCATCAACATAAGTTACAAGTGGAACTCTTGCTGGGTAATATTGGTCCATATAACTAAAAGAGAGTTAACTCCTCTTGTTAGCCAGGTTGTTAATGTCCCCACATAGACATTGTGGTTCTGCCACACTTGTCTGTTTCAGTATGTAACCTTGTATTATCTTTCCAATAAACTGCCTTGAATTAGTTTTTTACTCTGCTTGCGTGTCTGCATTTCTCTCCTAACTTCTTTTGCTAACATTACTGAACCATGACAGAATGAAAACAGAGGAGAGAAGGTTTCTGTTACAAACAGAATTCAAGGTTTACTTTCTGGTTCAAACTTTATTCAACCTTGACATGCTCTGTTTAACAGCTGGATGTCTGAACACTTCACTTGATGAGAGAGATTGTTGGTTCTTTGTGTGTCGGTTAAGGTCAGGTTCATCTCGGCAGTGGTTCTAAAATTGATGCTTAATCCAGCCTGATGAGAGAGAGAGAGAGAGAGAGAGAGAGAGCGAGAGAGACAGAGAGAGCGAGAGAGCGAGAGCGAGAGCGAGAGAGAGAGAGAGACTAATATGTGTTTCTTAAAAACAACACCTGCTTAGATTTGGTACAGTAGTAGAACGTTTTTCAAGAAAGTGTGTACTGGCATCAAAACCAGAACGCTTTTGATGCCAAAATCTTGTCCCGTTGCCTACAGCTGTTTATAGAGATTGGCTTTATGTAAGTGTTAGTGTGTGTTGAAGTGCATTACTGCAAAATTACATTTTTATAAAAAGTCACATTTGTTTCTAAAACAAATTCTTGAGGAATTTCCTTAAGAACAGTTTACATTATCTTGAATCAAAGCAAAAAGAGGCAGATAAGCTGAAGTTTAACAGCATCAAGAGAATAACAGGACTCAGGCCTGTTGCATGCTTCTTGCATCTGTCACGGCCACGCCTCCTGTCATTCCTTGTGTTTCTAGTGCTTTCCCTTTCCCCTGTGTCACCTACTTGTTTTTCTCTCTGTGTATGTGTTTGTGTTGTGGGCGTGTCGCCCCTCACTCTCCCTTGATTGCAGTTCAGTCAACTCACCTTCTCCAAGCCTCACTCCTGCCATCCATTAACTCATTAAACCAGCAGTATATCAACCCCAGTCTTCAGCCACTCGTCGCTAGATCGTCTACTCAGCTACAGTGGTAGTTTGCGTCTCTGGCTGCTTGAATTGTGGATTCAAGTACTTTTGCTTGTGTGTTTTTTCTAATAGACTTACTGTTTTTTGTGCTACAGGAACCTGCTACCCACTTCACCCTCTGCCTCCCCGAGCCAGATGTTCTCCGTCCTCCATCCCCTTTCCCCTTTCCCTGGAAACCCCTTCAATAAACATTACATTACATTAGAGTTCATTTAGCTGACGCCTTTGTCCAAAGCAAGGTACAAAAAGTGCAAACAAACATGGAGATACAACTCCGAACAGCAAGAATCTTGTAAGTACAATAGCTTCAAATAGGTAAAATCGTATAAGTGAACACTGTCTTCAAATAGCCCGTTTGAAGTGCAACAACATAAGTGCAACATACAGAAACAATAGAATACAAATTCAACTATTAGCTATAAATAAGCCAAACCAATATAAGTACAACATACAAAGTACAGTTATTTAGTTTTCTTCATTCGCCGAGGTGCAGTCGAAACAGGTGAGTTTTCAGTCTGCGCCGGAAGGTGTGAAGACTGTCTGCTGTTCTCACATCAATGGCGAGGTCTTCCACCATTTTGGAGCCAGGATAGCAAACAGTCGGGTTTTGTTTGAGGGAAATCTGGATCCCACTCGTAGTGAGGGAGTGGCAAGCCGATTGGTCGACACAGAGCGAAGTGAACGCGCTGGGGTGTATGGTTCGACCATGGCCTGGATGTAGGAAGGGGCTGATCCATTCAAAACACGGTAGGCCAGCACCAGAGTCTTGAAGCAGATTCGGGCCGCCACTGGTAGGCAGTGAAGGCAGCGGAGAAGCGGTGTAGTGTGGGAGAACTTGGGTAGATTGAAAACCAGTCGGGCTGCTGCATTCTGGATGAGCTGTAGAGGTCAAATGGCACATGCAGGCAGTCCAGCGAGGAGGGAGTTGCAGTAGTCAAGGCGGGAGATGACAAGAGCCTGAACAAGAACCTGCGTCGCCTTCTGAGTCAGTAGGGGACGTATCCCCCTTATGTTGTACAGAGTGCATCTGCAGGAGCGGGTTGTTGCAGCGATGTTGGGACCGAAGGACAGTTGGTTGTCCAGCGTCACACCCAGATTCCCTGCAGTCAGAGTCAGGGAAACAACAGAGGTGCTGATGTTAATGCTAAGGTCTTGGATGGGAGAGCCCTTACCTGGAAGTAAAAGGAGCTCGGTCAAGGTTGAGTTTCAAGTGATGTGCGGCCATCCACCGAGAGATATCAGCCAGACAAGCCGAGATCCGTGCCTCCACCTAGGTTTTAGATCTGGGAAAAGACCGAATCAGTTGAGTGTCATCTGCATAGCTATGGTAGGAGAAACCATGAGAGTGAATGACAAAGCCAATTGAGTTGGTGTACAGTGAAAAGAGGAGAGGCCCCAGGACAGAGCCCTGAGGTACACCGGTGGTGAGTTGACAGGGCCCCTCTCCAAGTTACCCTGTAGGTGCGATCCTTTAGGTAGGGTGCGAGCAGGGAGAGAGCAGAGCCTGAGACTCCCAGTTCTTGGAGGGTGTGGAGGAGGATCTGGTGGTTCACTGTGTCAAACGCAGCAGAAAGGTCCAGAAGGATGACAACAGAGGAGAGGGAGGCTGCTCTAGCAGCATGGAGTTCCTCAGTGACAGCGAGGAGGACAGTCTCAGTTGAGCGGCCCGCCTTGAAACCAGATTGGTGCGGATAAAGAAGGTTGTTCTGGTGAAGGTAAGACGAGAGTTGATTAAAGACTGCACGCTCAAGTGTTTTGGAATGAAAAGAAAGAAGAGAGACAGGTCTGTAGTTAGTAGTAAACCTCCCACCTATTGCTCCAAGTCTGTGTCCTGCTTTTGGGTCCTTCCCTTATTGAACACGTGACAGCGTCAGGCTCCACAAACATGCGCCTCAGCGCCACAAATTTAAAATATCGCCTTCTGCGGCCCTGCATACTGTGTGCAGCTCCTTGTGGGACCCTAATGCAACCACTTCAGATGCTTCTTTCAAAATACTAACAATATTCTAAACATAGCATACACACTTAAACTGATATTGATTTTTTTAAGTGGCTAAATAAGTGCCAACTGCCTTCTACTGTAGGTATTACACTGACTATGGATAAATACCTCATACAACCCCACTTCAAACAATCCAAACTATCCATTTAAGGCTTTCTAGTAGAGTATATCAACTTGTAATGTACACTTTCAAACCCATTCAAACCCCCAGGACTTTCACATCAAGCTTTTAACCAATTATTGCATGCAGAATGTACATTTAAGTTTTGCTGCATTACTCACTAACAGGGTGTTCTGTACAAGCTCAACACAGACTGCCCCTGAGCAGATGAAACCCCCACACAACATTTAAATGGACATGAACGCACAAAGAGAGGAATATGCTGACATAATCACATGAATGTAAATGCTAATGCAGGGAGAGGCTTGGGAGGTGGAAGGAGTTACATACAGCATATGGAACATGTGAGTATAAAAAGACTTCTATGCCTGACTGAACAGAGATACTCCTTTCACACATACAATCACGTACAGTGCACTGCTGCAGTACACTCCCACATTTGTCTTTGTCTTTCCTAATGATGCAACAGTATAGATAGATATTGTGTGTGCCTGTATTTACATGTGTGGGCATTTCTGTGAACAATTAGCATACTAAAGTGCACACACGTGTATTTCTCTAGCTGGTTAGGATGGATGGAGATGTAATGGTTCACTGAACGATATATCCTCCATCTCCATCCTCCCTCTTCTGCCAACCATCCATTCATCATTCACTCGTTTCATCCCTCGCCCTGCAAAAGCTGCATTTATGTAAGAGATAGTGTAGAGCCCAAACTCTCAGAACCAAATGGAATGAAGGGGGTCCATATCATGGCCTCTGCTATGAGAGGACTTTATCCGGCAATCAAAACACTGCTCACTTGGAGTTAATGGAGTTAGTTTTGAAGACAAGGGGATGATTTATGTTCTATAGAAAGGCCGCAGTGTGTGTCACAGCTAATTATTTTCATCATCAGACATCAGACGAAAGTTACTGGTTCCAGGATTAAACTGTTGTATTTTCTGTAACACCATCGATCCCTAAGGGCAAGATGTACATTGCATGTAATTGCTTCATACATATTAGTTAATAAACTGGTAACTTTGACAATAAAGTGCTATCACCATGAAATCCAGTGCGCCTCTGTGGAACGAGCAATTATTTTCCATTCTACTGACTTTGGAACCTGCAAATCATAAATCCTTCTCATATTCCTCAGCTGTACTTTTGCTGTAAATGTTAGCATGATAACATGCAAAATTGATGGGCAACATGGTAAACCATCATATAATACCTGCTACACAACCATAGTGTTAGCATTGTCATTGTAAGCATGTTAGCATGCTCACAAGTACAGTATAGCCCAAGCCCCCAAGAACAGCGTCGGCTTGGGCTAAATTGACAAAGTGGCTAAACTGTGGAATTTCCAACTTCTTCACGTGATGCCATTCGGCCCAAAAATATTTTTTCCGATAGACCTACAGGGAAAGAAATGTCTGTAAATCAGCAGACATTTTTTTACATTTTCACTTAAAAAGCCCTTTTTCAAATCATTAGGTACAAATAATTATAAAACTGACGATTAATAATAGCGGAATCCGGAGTTATTTCCGTGCTGCTGTTCATGTGAATGAGCGTGAGAGTAGTGGGGAGGCGGGGTTATTTAAGGAAACGCTAATGCTCTTGCTCTATGGGACCCATGAATGCACAAGATCCAAGTCATTTTATACCAGTTGAACTTTTATGGCTTCATACGCCACTGAACAACTTTCAAGAGGAATGAACAGGTCCCCGCGTCCAACACTGTGTCCAGTTCTTTTTACACACCCGGGGTATCACTTTCTCTCAGGGTATTTTAGTCACTCTGCGTATTTGGAGCTATCACCGAAAAAATACTAGCATTTGAATTAATACAGTATTATTACTTTTTATAACAAAAGCTGATTGAATGAAAGGGGAAATAAATGCATACACATGGCCGTATCATACCTTCGTCAGTACATAGAGTACATGTACACCATTGACATGAATGAAGGTCCCACTTGGATTCCGATCCACAGAAATAAATGCAATCAGCATATCATATATTTAATTAATCCAGTGGTGATAAACATATGCAGTAATAAGTGGGAAGTGCTGTGAGAACCAACATCTGGTTGAAGCCGTAATTAAGTAATGAATAGGAGTGATAAGTGCCATTAAGTTAGATTATAAACCACAGTGTTTCCCAAAAGGTGTAGCTCATTAAAATGTGATTTGACCTTATCAATAGTAGTTATATGAAAGCACACCACTTGCTTTGGCACCATTTGTCTAGATATCCCAGGAGCCATTGATTAATACGAGGCAAGTCAGGGGGCTTCCATCTCATAATTCTTCTTCTTTTGCTTAATATCGCACGATAACCTAGATCCCTTCTGAGCCAATTTAATCAAAACATGGAAAAGTTACACTGTGAAGATTTAGGACAAATACATGGCTACATGGGAGAAGAAGGTGCACATGTAAGGACACATCATATGCATATGATGTATGTTGCTTATGTTGTTATATGTAGGGTTTGGCTGTTCATAGTTACAGAACAAAGGCTGAGCGAGAATCCTGTGTGTCTGTCACTCATTGAGGAAAGATAATGTTTCCCTTCTAAACAAGGTATACTATGCTGGTGTCATTGTGCCATTACACAACCCCGTCTCCTAAAAATTGCATTCCAATACAACTAAACTGCATTCTCAATAAGTTTCGAGTTAAATGTAATTGAGGTACGTATTTAATCCCGGATGTTGGGAGAACAAAACAAAAACACAACAAAACTGCTTGGTTATGTTTAGTAAAAAATCATGGTTTGTCCTAAAATAAGTATATTCCTTAAATAATTTCAATTACGTACGTAAGTTAAAATAAGTCAACGTTGACCTTTGGTTTCACATGGGACCCAGACACAGTTCTACTGGGTGGGTCATTTTGAGAAAGTGTGTCTAAAATGATGCACAAGACTGTAATGTAAAATATTTCTATTTGATGGAATGATGCAGCCACTAAAAACATGGCGCCTTGGTATTTGAATTTTCACACATATCCGTATGGCAGAAACGTATGCTGGCGTATATGAAAATTTGTCCAAATACGTCCAACTTTTCATCGGATCGTAAAAGTGAACGTATACAGATACGCATGTCTAACCTATTGATAGAGTATCACTTACTTATACAAAATGTATCAGACGAATACCCAACGAATGCATAACGTATACAAAATATCGGCAATACGCTAGTGTACGTTGATATAAGGGAAGGTATAAATAGTATTTGTTAAGAACATGCGGTGTTATGCTGGGATGCGTTGTTGAACGCTGATGTTTTGAGCATGTTCAAAATTACCGGACCTACCCAACGTGTGCTTCATAAGTTATGCAGATGTTACACATACATTACGGTACGTTAGACATACGTGAATACGGAATACGTACGTGAATACGTACGTGAATACTTACCTACGTAAATATAGTACATGAATACCTACGTAACTACGTTAGAGGTACGTTAGATATAGGCTACGTCGGCTGACTGTGAACCCTACAGCCAACGTATTGATAACTAGTGGATACACTATTCGTAACCTATGTTAAACTTATGCCTGACGACGGAGTAACTTATTAAACGTGTTTGTACAGTACAGCTAGCGTTCAGCTAGCGTTTTGGGAGGTTATTGGGGTTTGAATATAGTATATAGGGTCCCTGTGAGTAGCTCATCCTCACTTCTTCACAGCACGTCTTGATGAATACATCAACCATCATCAGAGAGCATGGAGGATGCTGAGAGGCTGCGACAAGAGTACATTCTGTTCTCCAGCATCAGCATGACGTCAACCAAATCTCCGTGGGCCAGACGCTCTGATACGTTTTGTATAAGTAAGTGATACGCTATCAATAGGTTTGACATATGTATAATAATTTGTTATGTATTTGTTATGTATACGTCAGCTACAACACCGCTGTGGAAAAGTTGGACGTATTTGGACTCTGACTCTTTTTGAGCTACTTTTCATATACGCCGGCATGTTTCTACCATACTGAACTGTGTGACAGGGCCTTAAGGATCATGTTGTTTGCTTATGAATTTAAGAATCAGCAGCAACATTCTCCAACGTATGTAACTAGATAATGTTAACTAATAGGCCATCCCTATCAAAGCTTTTGACGGTGGTGATAATCAGAATGCTTTTTGATTGCTTGCAGAGCACTCTCTCTGCGCATGCCTTTTCATTGCATCTTCTTGAATTAAGCTTTCTCTTTTTCTTTTCACAGGAAAAGCTTTTGTAGTTTTTTCCCATACGTTGCTGCTTATACAAAGACTAATAATCACATCTGATGTTAGAGAAAAGATCTTGTATTTTGTCTTGCGTAGATTTTTCTTGCTGCAAAGCTAATTGCCTGCTCTGACGGAGAAGCATGAGCCATTTTTCCTTTTGGACAACCATGGAAGACTGTGATGATGATTTGCAATCATCTCTTTTGTTTTGTACTCCCTTAACCAATAAATCACAAATTCATTATGCAAATCGAATTAAGTGCAGTGTGTTATTGTCCTCATCTTTCAAAGCAGGCAGAAAGAAGGCTCTAAATGAAATACTGCTTTTCCAGAAACAAATTGTACAGAGGTTAGTGGACGATCGTTTCATAAAAGAGAGGCAAACTTCAGCTGTTATAAAAGACATTGCCACAAAACTGGTCCTTTACAAAACTATGAATGTGCAGTCTCTACAAATGCTGTATGTGTCATTGAGTGATATAGTTTCGTCTCTGATTGATCAAACCTTTTAAGTCAATTTGCCTTCACAGGAAAAGGTGCAAAAGTCAGGTAGCCACAGTCAATTTTGATTGTCTAGATCTGCACTTAAAGCAAGAACTCAACCTTGCCATGACTTGAGATTACTTCCATTAGCTCATGTGATGGATTTATGAGAGTGTATACTGTGTACCAGGGCTGACCGTGTTAATGTGTGAAGGGGAAACCAGCCTCCATGCAAGAAAACACAAGGCTATAGTAGTAAGTATACACTCTCAATTTACACAGAAGACACACACACACACACACACACACACACACACACACACACACACACACACACACACACACACACACACAGTCATACACAGAGCTAAATCCTCCAGGACAAGCTGTTCCGATGAATTTGAAGCTCTACTTATTTCAGTGCAGCTGGCTGAAGGCCAGGCATTCAGGGCACCGGCACGAGGCCACACGAACCCCAGGTAGGGAGACACTGGCTGGGCCACAGAAAGAGACCAGAGCTGGTCCGTACATCCGTACAGTTCCAGACTTATATCAAACACAAACACAGACAATGAAAATGAACAAATATACATATGTACATAAATAACAACAAATGCACCTTAGAAATGTTCAACAAGTGTTGAGCGTTGTAAAGAGACAGACAAGGAAACGTTTTGTATCAATGTTCGTGGTGTGGCAAAGTCATGGCGTTTGGACTGTAAGTTAGCAGTTAGCTGAAGTTCAGTCACGGCACCGGGGAACTGCAGACTCACTGCTGCTGCCATTACACAGGTCCAGCAGCCGCTGTGACTGCAGGGCTGGGGCTTGTTCTGGCTGAGCTCAAGTCTGTTCGGCCGCAGACTGGGGCTCCGTCTGACGGGCTGCTATCCTGGCTGCGCCGCCACCGGGAAGATGAGATGAATATGCGTGTCGTTTTCTAGTTTCTAGTTATCTATCTAGTATGTCTCCAAAGCTGGCAGTCGGGTAACCATCTTGGAACTAGAAGGGGACGCCAAGGCCAAATGCCCTATCTTATAATGTTTAAGGTTTGATAAACATATTTCAGAACATTAATATAGCAGCAAACAACTATTTGCTGTGTAAAGATGTAGTAGAGTAATGGCGTTGTGAGCAAAGAGTGAAGTCACTCTCTAAGCTGGTTTGCCTTTTGTTGCTCCAGTCAGTAGCGTACCACAGAGGTTGACAGCATGTCTTGAAACAAAGCCAGCCTTCAAATGTCATTCAACCTGATTCCACAAAAATGCATATTTCCTTACACAAACATTGAGGGAAATTCAGATTTCAGTTTTTATTTTTTCTCATATTGAATTCACCGGTTTCATCAGTGAGTGAACACAGTCTGATTTAAACGGTCTGTCCTTGCTGTTCAGCTGCTGACAGACGAGCAGCTTGATAAAGAGTTGTGTCAGTCAAACTGTATTGATTTCACTGTGAGATGTTATTGCACATGTCCTGTTTATACCTGCTAATATGTTTGTTTGCTTTGCAGTTTTTTTGTCATACTACTATGGCCCTGGTAAACAAGTATCAACTATGTGTGTGTGTGTGTGTGTGTGTGTGTGTGTGTGTGTGTGTGTGTGTGTGTGTGTGTGGGTGTACATGAGAGAGGAAGAGGGCAAAACAAAGCTCTTGGTGTGTGCGTGTGAGGATTTTCTTATCTTTTCTCAGTCTAATGAACCAAACTGTAATTACAGCTTGGCATCACTGTGTTATTGTCTCATTAGTACTACATTGCTACCGTTTCATGTGTTAGACTTAAAAAAGTGTGTTCACTTCTTAATGAGCTCTCTTTGAGGTTTCGGTGAAGAAAACATTTCACCAGTAGGTAGAAGTAATAAGACAACTTTATCGTGTAATACTGCCGTCAATAACAACACAGGATTTCTTTCATTTCAAACTCTGCACAGTGTGCAGCAACGTTAATGATTATAGATCGAGTGTGATGGCAGAGAAGAAGCAGATAGAAGCTTTTAGCAAAGGCGTGAGTGAGTGAGTGAGTGAGTGAGTGAGTGAGTGAGGGAGTGCGTGAGTGAGGGAGTGCGTGAGGGAGTGAGTGAGTAAGTGAGTGAGTGAGTGAGTGAGTGAGTGAGGGAGTGCGTGAGTGAGGGAGTGCGTGAGGGAGTGCGTGAGTGAGTGAGTGAGTGAGTGAGTGAGGGAGTGAGGGAGTGCGTGAGTGAGGGAGTGAGGGAGTGCGTGAGTGAGGGAGTGCGTGAGTGTGTGAGTGTGTGAGTGAGTGAGGGAGTGAGTGAGTAGTGAGTGAGTGAGTGAGTGAGTGAGGGAGTGCGTGAGTGAGGGAGTGCGTGAGGGAGTGAGTGAGTGAGTGAGTGAGTGAGTGAGTGAGTGAGTGAGTGAGTGAGGGAGTGCGTGAGTGAGGGAGTGAGTGAGTGAGTGAGTGAGTGAGTGAGTGAGTGAGTGAGTGAGTGAGTGAGGGAGTGCGTGAGGGAGTGCGTGAGTGAGTGAGTGAGTGAGTGAGGGAGTGAGGGAGTGCGTGAGTGAGGGAGTGCGTGAGTGTGTGAGTGAGTGAGGAGTGAGGGAGTGAGTGAGTAGTGAGTGAGTGAGTGAGTGAGTGAGTGAGGGAGTGCGTGCGTGAGTGAGGGAGTGCGTGAGGGAGTGCGTGAGTGAGTGAGTGAGTGCGTGAGTGAGGGAGTGAGGGAGTGAGTGAGTGAGTGAGTAAGTGAGTGAGTGAGTGAGGGAGTGAGGGAGTGCGTGAGGGAGTGCGTGAGGGAGTGCGTGAGTGAGGGAGTGAGTGAGTGAGTGAGTGAGTGAGGGAGTGCGTGAGTGAGGGAGTGCGTGCGTGCGTGCGTGAGTGAGTGAGTGAGTGAGGGAGTGCGTGAGTGAGGGAGTGAGCGAGTGAGTGAGTGAGTGAGCGAGTGAGTGAGTGAGTGAGTGAGGGAGTGAGTGAGTGAGGTAGTGAGTGAGTGAGTGAGTGAGTGAGTGAGTGAGCGAGCGAGTGAGTGAGTGATGCTATTAAAATTAAGTTATCGGGTGATGCAATAATAAAATAATAAAAAATAAATAAATAACGGAATTCAAACTGGTATTCAAATATTAGCCAGGCCCATAGGCCTAGACCATAAAGGCTCAAATGGTTGAGTAAGCATTATTGTACATTCCAACACTTCTGCAACAGCCGAGTCATGTCGTACTCACCACTCATAAACTCTGTCAGCACATACTGACACGCAATGCTTCCTAAAGAAGCTTTACATTTCAAGTCTATCAGGAATGGGAGAAACTATGGCGTTAGCTTTTAGTGAAAAACATATGTACAGGAAGTGTTGATTTTATTGACAGTAGCTTTACATTGATTGAAAAAATGTAGAGTAAACCATTTCAGTTAAATGTTGTTAAGAGGTGAATTTCATCGGGTTTTCTAAAAGCAAACAAATACTAACAATAATAAAAGTTTGACGTGGTCCCAGCCGTCTCAGTCAGCGGTGCATTGCAGAATTTACACACTGCTGTGGACGCTGTTTTGCAGATGAACTCTTTGTGATTTAAATTTAGTTTTTGAACTGACATCTCCTCCCAGACAACCACAGCTTCTTCTCTCGCGTTCACTTCCTTGGAGTAGGTGTAAAGAGGTGCAGGGAGGGTTGACAGCCGTTAACAGTAACAACAATTTCCATTTAGAAATGAGTTTGGTTGCATTTGAAGAAGGACGTTTTATATCCAATCACAGAATGATGGTAACAAATAAATCAGACAATGCACAGGTCATGTAGTGATATCCCAGCAGCTGTGGTCTTCACTGCTCTTGAAATTAAATCCAGAGTCCTCATTGTAGATCAAATAAAAAAGGTGCCTTATGCTGTATTTTTAACAGGTAACCGTGGAGTTTTAAATTTAGCAGTACCAGCAAAGAGAATGGACAGCAAATTAAAATGGGATCATAAAAAACTGACATGTCTAACTTTTAATAATGAAATTAAAAAGAGAGTGAGGGAGTTATGAACTGAGTGTGTTATGAAAGGGAACGAGTTAGTAAATCAGTGACTTCAAAGTAAGTCAAAAGATTAGGAGTGAACAAAGCAGCGAGTGAATCACTGAAGACCAACAAGCCGTGGAAGCTGACTTCTAATTTGGCCCTTTACAGCTTCAGGCTGCCGCAAGTCATCACCTACTGAGTTCACAGTGGACCCATCCAGCTGTGTCTTCCAGCTGTCAACATAGCCCGCTTTGTTGAAGCCCCCGCTTTGTCTTTGAAATGGAAAAACCTGTCGCTTCCCCACGGAGAAACAGACGGGACAAGATATCAACAAACAGTAGCATTCATAGTGTTAAATATTTATCATTTCCTCTGCGGGTATAAAATATAATAAAAGTGTGTACAACGTGTGTGTGTGTGTGTGTGTGTGTGTGTGTTGCGTTCTATCTCGTGAAATACACCCCTATTCCTATCTTGTCAAAGACGATCTACCCCACCCATGTTTCAACTGATGTTAAAAAAAGGAGAGAAGGAATGAAGGAGAAGGAAATAAAATGTGGAATAACTGACTAACAATTGAAAATTGAAAATTGATAGATAGGATATAAAGAAATGGAGATTTAGAGGGTCAGAGAGAATGAAGAAATGTCGAATAAAATGAGTGATAGACAGAGACAACAAAGTGAGATACTTTGGATGTCTTTCAGGCAGAGAGAGAAGGAGCTCTAGTTGACTGCACAGAAGAGAATAATAATACAGCACTAAAGTAGCTGCAGCAGCATCAGTGCAGAATTACATAAGTCACAGATCTTTCAACTCTTCCATTTAGGACAAAGCCTCAGGAAAAGCATATTCATATGCCTGCTCCCATTGAGCAGTGAAACTCCAACTCTGAAAAGAATTTCATTTAAAATGGTAATGAATCATTTAAATTAAAATATCCCATTTGTCATCTATAAGTAATTTAGCTGTGAGAAATAGGCAATAAAAGGAAACTGAATTTGACATGTTTGACTGTCCCAACAGCAAAAAAATGTGTTTGTCATTTGTCATTTGTTTCCTGTTCTCATCAGGTTAGGTTGATTTGTTAGTGGTGAACATTGCTTTGCAGCAAGCCGAGGTAGAATGCAATTAAGTATTTTTACTCAAGTACTGTACTCAAGTACAATTTTGAGGTACTTCTATTGAGTATTTACATGTTATGCTACTTTATACTTCTACTCCACTACCTTTTGTAGGCAAACGTTATACTTTACATTTTTTACATTTATTTCACAGCTTTAGTTACTCGTGACTTTGGGGCAGCGGAACAAGCTGGCCACTTGTTTGTCCAATATTCACTTTCCATTGAGCGCTGTCTTTGCCGCCACCTGTGTCACAGTCTGCTCCATTAATTCTTACCTCAGCCCGGTACTTTTCCACGCCCCGTCTCGTCCCGGACAATAAATGTAAAACCGGTGATTATAATGGCATGGCTTAGGTGTGTGAAGCTTTACATTGAATGAATGAATAAATTATGTTTGTGATGCCAAAACATAAATTATGGACTTATTAATATGATAGTCTGTCAATGGCGGGGTCAAAAGGGAAAGTGGAAACAAATTGGGGATAGGGTTGTGACGTGAATGTTGTGACGGCCTCAGAGGTGGCTGTCCTTCCCATGTTGTGTGCTTCACCTGTGTTTCAGGAGGTTGATTGGTGGAGCTGAGACCTCGTCATCACTGATTCAGCACACCTGAGCAGGCTGGGATCAGGCTATAAAGAGATCTGCAAGATCTTCTCTGTCTCTTCCCTCTGGCCTGCTGCCTGCTATTTGTATTGTGCTTGTGATTTGTGTATAATTTACTTAAATTAAACCATATAGAAAAGCTATTTGATTGTGTGGTCTCCCTCCTTGTCACCTCCTCTCGAGCCAGGTTGTGACAATGTGCTTGTGTTACTTGGTTTGTAGATGACATGTTACTGTTGTATCCAAGTTCTTTTGAACACAACAGACACTTCACCTTTTAAGATACCAGAAATGAGAAGAAAGACATAACAAGGGATACTCTGTGTTGTCACATGTATTCACTGTAGCCTATATTACGCTAGTTATTATTACTTTGTAGTGATGGCAGTGTGATACTGAAGCTTCAATACGAACTACAATTACATAGAACCCCTGCTTCGAAGCTTGCTTCAAGTCACGTGACATATGACGTCCGAAGTAGTAACTGCTTCATTGCCTGAATGAATCACCGGACTGGTTCGCAGGTCCAATTAGGTGATTCGCTGGCACTGCCTCGAACGGGCGACACACATTTAAAGCGGGCGACACACATTTAAAGGCTTGACGCAGCGTCCCGGGAATCGAATCTGACTCGAGACCATTTGCTGCACGTCATCCCCCTTCTCTCTCTCTTACCAATCCTAAACTGAACCTTTTATTGAAGGCATAAAAAGCCCAAAGAATAATCACCCCCTGCCATATTTTCCCAAGGCAAAGATACTTTAAACTGCAGCCTTGCACTTCGCCAGTAGAGGTCACTGTACCTGAAGCTTCGAGTAATGAACCATTTTCAAAACAATTGGCTGAAGTGGTTCAGTGCTTCACAAAAGCTTCATTTGCCCATCACTATTACTATGTGCATACCTTGTTAGGAGAGATCAGCTCAAAATATTCCCAGACAGGGGAAAATATCCTCTTTCTTGCTGGTTCCATCGCAAAAAAAAGAAGCTTGAATAGATTGCAAACAAACACGCAAAGTCCCAAGTCCACAAATTGTGAGGGGATCAATTGCAGTTCGCTCCCCCTTATATTTCGAATCGCACGCCAAACCCGCCAACCAATTATTGAATCAATCACGTGGTACGGCAGGTTCGCGAGGCTTCGAACGTCATCACATACGTCATCAACACAAGCCTCGATACGCGCTTCACAAAAATCTTCCACAATTACTCGATGACACACGCTTCGATGCCTCGACACGGAATGACACATCACTACCCACCAGCCTTCTGTCCCCGACCTCGAGCTTGGCTTTCACATCTCTGACTTCGAGTTACCTGTGTCTGAGTGAGATCCTCTGCCGTGTGATGATTATCATTTTGGATTATATCTCTGCCTGTGTCTTGTGATTTCCTGTACCTGCTGGTTCTGTTGAATAAACCTCCGTGTCTACTATTCCTGGTTTCCTGTGTGCTGCATGTGGGTCCATATGCTGGCCCGGATGGAATGTGTCCAAGGATGCTAAAGGCCTCTTCTGCTGAACTCGTGGAACCCTTCAGTGTATGTTCAACCTGAGCTTGCGGCTAGGGAGGGTCCCAGTTCTCTGGAAGACTTCATGTCTCATCCCTGTCCCCAAAAAGAAACACCCTAGGGAACCAGATGAGTTCCGGCCGGTTGCACTGACATCACACATGATGAAGACCATGGAGCGGCTGTTGCTCCATTACCTCAGACCCCAGGTCCACCATGCACAAGATCCTCTGCAGTTCGCATACCAGGCGAAGGTGGGCGTGGATGACTCCATCTTCTATCTGCTACACAGGGCTTACTCTCATCTGGACAAGGGGAGTGGCGCGGTGAGAATGATGTTTTTTTATTTCTCCAGCGCCTTTAACACCATCCAGCCCCTACTCCTGAGAGATAAGCTAACAGGGATGAGGGTGGACTCACATCTGGTGAGATGGATCACAGACTACCTCACAGAGAGACCACAGTACGTCAGGCTGAAAGGCTGCACGTCCGACACTGTGGTCAGCAGTACTGGAGCGTCACAGGGGACGGTACTCTCCCCTGTCTTGTTCAGCATCTACACCTCTGACTTCCAGCACAACTCTGAGCTCTGCCACATGCAGAAATACTCAGATGACACTGTGATCGTCGGCTGTGTCAGGAATGGACAAGAGGGGGAGTACAGGAGCCTGGTGGAGGACTTTGTGAGGTGGTCCAAGTCGAACCATCTGCAGTTGAACACCTCCAAGACCAAGGAGATGGTGGTGGATTTCCAAAGGATCAGGCCACACCTGCAACCAGTGTCCATCGAGGGGGTCGACGTGGAGGTGGTCAGGTCCTACAAATATCTGGGCCTGCAGCTGGACGACAAGCTGGACTGGACGGCAAATATGGACACTCTTCATAAGAAAGGGAAGAGTTGTCTGTACTTCCTGAGAAGGCTGGGGTCCTTCAAAATCTGCAAAAAACTACTGTTGATGTACTACCAGTCTGTGGTGGCCAGCGCTCTCTTCTATGCTGTGGTGTGTTGGGGAGGAAGCAGCAAGAAGAGGACGCTGGGCGGCTGGACAGACTGGTGAGGAGGGATGGCTCTGTAGTGGACACAGAGCTGGACTCCCTGGTGACAGTAGCAGAGAGAAGGACCCTTGATAAACTGTCATCCATCCTGGACAACGCCCACCACCCTCTGCACAGGACATTCACCCGGCAGAGGAGCTTGCTCAGCGGCAGACTGCTGTCCCTGTCCTGCTCCACAGACAGGCTCAATAACTCTTTTGTCCCCCCTGGCCATAAGACTATACAACTCCTCTCAGTGATGGCCGGGGGATTCCAACTTTTGCAATTATTTATAACAGTCTGTATTTTTACATCACATACATCACAGTAATACAGTTCTTAAAGATTTTTTTCTTTCTCCTACGTCTCTCTGTGAAACCGTACGCATTTTCAAAAAATCTTCGGTGCACTGCTGCCAAGCCAACAGCACCCAAACAGAGGAAAATATTCTGCATATTTGCTTTTCTTTTTCTTGACAGAGGACGTCAGGGGATTCTTCTGACTTGTAAATGAGCTACCTGCACCAGCATGCTCAGTGAAGCTGGAACTTAAAGTGGCGGCAGTCTGTTGTGCTGCTGGCCCTTCCACACACAGATACATTCTACTGCATTAGCATAATGGGGGGGGGGAGGCAAATAGCATCTGCACATAACACAGAGTTATTTCAAATTCCATTTCTGCAGAGACAAAAGAGCAGAATGTATTGGGGTGGGTATTATGTTAAACATGCTTTATTTGGTGCGAAGCAAGATACCAGCTGGGACGAAGGCGTACGCGGCTTGATCTGCACGATTGTGAGGTGAACACTTTGACTTGAATTAACTGGAATAGTCAAAAAAGCCCGGTTCTGTTCTGTTGATAGGCATTCCCCACTGAAAGCTGGAGTAAAGATTTAGCTCGGGGGCCAACTCAGTCCCCTGCTAAACCCAGCTTTCTTTAAGCTCTCTTCAAATCAAAAATACTCCTAACAACTAAAAAAACACTAATTAAAATGCCGTGTCTCCTTTATTTAGTCTGTGTCGAAACAGAAATGTAAAGATAACGGGACTATGATGAAATAAGTTTCACATCTGGCGTAGTGACTTCCTGGAGTCTTGTTGTCACACTGAAGTTTTGGTATCATCATGCAATGACATATAATAAAAACCTGTTCTCTTCGACCAGATCTGGCACTTTGCATTCATTGGAAACACTAAACAGATTATCTGGGTGGATGGATAAAGTTTTGTTAGTCATGAAATAGTTCTAGCATATATCTCTTAAAACATATTGTTGATTTTACATTATGCAGAGTTAATTAGTGAGCTTTAGAGGTGCTGGGAGGTGTATTTTTATATATTTTTATTCATTCATGTTGACAGAAAAAACATGTACACATATACAGATATAGTTTTAAATTGATCAAACTTAAATATTTTATGGTAGATTGTACATTCACCTGGTGGTGCATATCCATATATACCTAAACATAAATTGGTATTACATGCACAAGCAAATACAGACGTAAATCTGCACATACGTACACAAGACCTTATTTAATATATGTCTATACATGCATGCACACATACTTACACATGCACACAGGCATGCACACACACACACACACGCACACACACACACACGCACACGCACACACACGCACATCTAAATGTCAACAATGAGTGGTGTCATAACTGTATTCAAGCTCCTTATTTCTCTCCAGCGTGATCCACAGCTTGATACATCTAACTCAGTTAGTGTTAATAATATTTATTCCTAAAACATTTTATTTTTTATGTTTTTACTGTTCTGGTGGCTAACTTGCCAAACATATACATATTTTGTTGGTAGCAGCAATTTACTTTGACATGACAGTATTTGTTCAACATCTAAACTATCAATCACATTTTGATCTTAGTCCTTCAGAATCCAAGAAAAGGGGTTTTCTACAGGCATGGTATCAGAAGAGTCAGAGATACCAATGTTAACACTGACAGAAGTCTAATTAGATATGAATGCAATGCAGCCACATCATTTGTTGCACTCCTCAGGAAGGGTCGTGACTTATTTTCTCACTGAGAAATCTCCTGACCATGGCAGTTTCGAGCATCTATGATTTATTTCCTTAAATATATAAATGTAAAGGTGAAGCACTTTCTTTGAAGAGGCATGGTGCATGTGGAAATATGTCTGCGGCACCAAGTTGTTTCATTAACCGCAATACGCCTGTCAAGTTTTATCCTTCAAAAGCACATCGTTTATTTCATCCTCCAAGTTTTTCTGTAGGCAGTCATGTCCTTCCACTTTGCTGAGATTGGAGCGACAAAGCATTCCTCTGTGGGATTTCGCTTTGACGTTCAGTACCAAACAAGCTGCTGAGTGGAGGAACATGCCGTTTTTTTCCTTTCATTGAGTGTGTGTGCCCTTCTGCTCCTGTGCTGAAAATAAACCATCACACAGCTCATGATTTTAATAAGAGCAGCAACGAGAACGAAAAAAGGAGGAGAACGAAAGGATGCAACGCAAACCATTTTGCAGGATGTCAACATTTCTATTACAGGCAATTCTAATGTGCTTTTTTGTTACTGCGTGCAATTGGAGTAAATATTAAATGGAGACAGAAACATGCAGAATACACACTTACCTCTTGTATATAAAGGGATTGTGTGTATTTGCCCTGTGTGTTTGTTGTGTGATGTAATGGAGGGAGGTGGACGGGAGCACAACTGGAGAGATGGAGGTCAACCAATCACACTGTAACGCTGATGGGGAAACACTCTGCTGTTCTGTTCTGTGGTCACTTGGGTTTTTAACTGCATACACACATGCATTGGGTAATAGATGCATTGACAGGATCTGTTGGCGGAGGGGGTTTAGCTGGAGGGACCAAAGGACTTGTGGCGACAAGGCATAGGCGAGAGACGTGAAAGGTGGGATTGACCCGCATGGACCGGGGAAGTTGGAGACGGTAAGCAACTGGGTTGATCCTCCTCAAGATCTTGAAGGGCCCCACGAACTGTGGCGCCAGCTTGCGGGACTCCACCCGTAGAGGAAGATCCCGTGTTGACAGATAGACCCTCTGCCCCGGACGTAGCGGTGGTGTAGGTCTGCGGCGGCGGTTGGCATGGCACTGGTACTGGCGTGCGGACCGCTGCAGGGTAGACTGGGCCTTGCGCCAGACCCGCCTGCACCGTCGGACAAAGCTCTGGGCCGAGGGAACACCCACATCAGTCTCTTGGTCAGGGAAGAGTGGAGGCTGAAAACCAAACTGGCACTCGAAGGGACTGAGGCCTGTAGCAGAAGAACACAAGGTATTATGAGCATATTCAGCCCAGATCACAAACCTGCTCCATGATGATGGATTGGAGGAGGCCAGGCATCGGAGGGTGGTTTCCAGGTCCTGATTTAGCCTCTCAGTCTAACCATTGGACTCAGGATGGAACCCTAAAGAGAGACTGACCGTAGCCCCAATCAACTTGCAGAAGGCCCTCCAAAACTGCGCGGTAAACTGGGGCCCACGATCCGAGACCACATCCAGGGGGAGACCAAAGAACCTGAAGACATTATGGCACACAGCCTTGGCGGTCTCTAGTGCCGAAGGGAGTTTGGGCAGGGGAACGACCCGACACACCTTGGAAAAGCGGTCGACAATAACCAAAATGACTGTGTTTCCCTGAGAGGGGGGAAGGCCTGTAACAAAGTCCAAGGAGATGTGGGACCAGGGCCGCTTGGGGATGGGTAGAGGGTGAAGGAAACCATGAGGCGGGGTACGGGCGCTCTTACTCTGGGCACAGACAGAGCAAGCAGCAACAAAGGACCTCACATCCGCATTCATGCCAGGCCACCAGAACCGCCTCTTAACAAACTCCAGAGTCCTGCGTGCTCCCGGGTGGCTGGTAAGGCGTGAAGAGTGCCCCCACTGCAGAACTCGGGATCGCACCACAGTTGGGACAAATACCCGGTTGGAGGGTCCATTCCCGGGGTCTGGCTCCCTCTTCTGGGCCTGGCGAACCAGTGACTCGACTCCCCATCGGACAGGAGCCACAATCCTCGAGCTCGGGAGGATGGGTACTGGAACTCTCTCACCATCTGACCTGTGAAACAATCTAGAGAGTGCATCAGGCTTCTGGTTCTTTGAACCGGGGCGGAAGGACAAAACAAAATCAAATCTATTAAAAAAAAGAGCCCACCTTGCCTGCCTGGGGTTGAGACGTTTGGCCCTCTGAATGTACTCCAGGTTTTTGTGGTCGATCCAAACAACAAAAGGGTGTTGGGCCCCCTCCAGCCAGTGGCGCCACTCCTCCAAGGCCATCTTGATAGCCAGGAGCTCACGATCTCCAACATCATAGTTCCTCTCAGCAGGCGAAAGGCGAGCAGAGAAGAAGGCACACGGATGGAGTTTGCCATCAGCTGGACGCTGGGAGAGCACAGCCCCCACTGCCACATCCAAAGCGTCCACCTCAACCATGAAGGGGAGGGAGGGGTCGGGTAAGGTAAGGATGGGGGCGGAGGAAAATCTCACCTTCAGATCCTGGAAGGCCTGCTCTGCCACTGGAGACCACTTAAAGGGGCCAGATTTCTTCTTGGTGAGATCGGTCATGGGGGCGGCAACAGCACTGAAGTTCCTGATAAACTTCCTATAAAAATTGGCAAAGCCAATGAACCGTTGTACCTCCTTGACCGAAGAGGGTTGGGGCCAATCCCGGATAACTTGAGTCTTCTTCGGGTCCGTGAGACTCCCTTTGGACAGGATGAAGCCCAAAAAGGACACCTCGGAGACATGGAATTCACACTTCTCAGGTTTGACAAAGAGGTGGCTTTCCAACAGGCGCTGGAGGACAACTCTGACATGATGGACATGTTCATGGAGGGACTTGGAGAAAATCAAAATGTTATCCAAATAAACAAAGACAAAACGGTTCTCTCAATACCTCGTTGATGAGCGCCTGGAACACTGCCGGGGCGTTGGTTAAGCCAAACGGCATCACTAAGTACTCGTAGTGGCCCGTTGGTGTGTTGAACGCCGTCTTCCACTCGTCACCCTCCCTGACCCGGACCAAGTGGTAGGCGTTACGGAGGTCCAATTTGGTGAAGACGGTTGCCCCTTGGAGGAGTTAAAAAGCGGTGGTCATTAAAGGCAAGGGGTAACGGTTCCTCACCGTGATCTTGTTTAACCCTCTGTAGTCTATGCATGGCCTGAGGCCGCCGTCTTTCTTCCCAACAAAAAAGAATCCGGCACCAGCAGGGGAGGACGAGGGTTTGAATGATCCCAGCAGTCAGGGAGTCCTTGATATAATCCTCCATAGCTTGGGTCTCGGCGGGTGACAGGGAGAAGATCCTACCTCGTGTAGGGAAAGAGCCTGGAAGGAGATCAATGGCACAGTCAAAGGGCCTATGAGGGGGCAGGGAAGTGGCCCTCCTCTTGCTAAATACCTCAGCTAGGTTGTGGTACTCTGAGGGGACTCGGGACAACTCGAGAGAGCTAGGAAGCTTAGGGGCTGGAGGCACAGCTCTAGTGAGGAGACAGGAGGACTTGCAATTGGGACCCCACTCAACCACAGTTCTTGAAGACCAATTGATGTGAGGGCTGTGGTGAGATAACCAGGGGAACCCTAGCACAACAGGGAACTCGGGAGAAAGAATAAGATTAAACTGAATCTTTTCGTGATGATTGCCAAAAATAGACAAGACAACAGGAGAGGAAATATGAGTCACAGTGCCTTGTCCCAAGGGCCTACCATCCAAGGCGGTCACTGAGAGTGGATGGTCCAGCCTGGAGATGGGCAGGTGAAGGGCCCTGGCAAGGGTGAGATCCAAGAAATTCTCTGCAGCGCCAGAGTCAATGAAGGCCTGAAGAGGATGATGTTGGTTCTCCCAGGAGATGGTAACCGGGAGCTGCAGGCACGAAGTCGAGGCTGAGGGAGTAACAGTCGCACCCGTCACAGTTCTCCCTCTCCTGGACGGGGCTGGACTTCCCGCAAGCTCGGGACATGAGGAACGAAAGTGGTTAGGACCTCCACAATAGAGGCAGCGTCTCTCCCTCATCCTCCGGTCCCGTTCTGCCTGGGACAGACGAGTACCGCCAAGCTGCATCGGCTCCTCAGGACAAGGTGGGTTACTCTGAGGTTACCGAGGCCACTGAAGCAGAACGGAGGTTGAAGCTGTGACTCCGGAACCGGGGCGACTGTCCATTTGTCGTTCACGACGCCTCTCCCACAGACGGTTATCGAGACGGATAGTCTGGTCAATTAGGGACTCCAGGTCTGACACCGGATCTTTAGCTGCCAGCTCAACCTTGATTCCGTGATTCCAGAGGCCATTCATTCCACCCACTCACAGGAGCCAGGGTTCGGAAGAGCACAGCATACTCTGCCACACTAGAGCCGCCTTGACGCAGCGTCTTTACCTCCTACTGGATGGTCGAAAACCCGGCGCATCTCATCGGTAAAGGCCCTGTAGTCATTACAGGAAGGGCCCTGCTGTTCCCAGACGGCTGTAGCCCATGACCAGGCCTTTCCAGTTAGGAGAGTGATGATGTAGGTGATACGAGAGCGCTCTGAAGGGAAGTAGGAAGGTTGAAGCTCAAAGGTGAGAGAGCATTGGGCTAGGAAAGCCCGGCAGTCCTTGTGGTTACCCTCATACCTCTCGGGAGCAGGGAGCCGTGGTTCAGACGGAAGCGGACCGCGGGCACCCGTGGAGCTAGACTGCTGAACTGCTGGCGACATGCTAGAAAACTCCGACTCTGCCCTGTTCATTTTTCTTTTACATTTTATATAATTATGATGTAAATGTACATATGGTCTATATGATAAATAAAATATAAAAAAAATAGTTTATTTTGCAAATGAGAGCTAGATGCAGAAGTTAACTTATTAGAAAGCAAGTGTAGAAATGACAGCATTGGAGTCAAAGTTCCTCCTACATAACTTCCCCTGGATTGGTTATTAAAAGCAGCTTCAGCTGAAGCTGCAGTGCTGGAAAACTTTGTTTGATATTGATCTTCAAGGGTATTTTACACCCTGACAGACCCATATGAATGCAGGAGATGTTACTTGCACTTTAAGCTCTACATGCTTCTGTTGCCCACATATGCAACTGCCTTTGCTGGAAGTTTTATAACCCTTTAAAAACTGTTGGATTTTATGAAATTTTATCTTTTGAGATGGATGTGAAGATGACCGCAAATAAAGTGTTAATAGTATACTGGGCTGAAAACATCTTGTTGTACATCCAACAAGCCCAAAGAAGTAATCAATAGAACATTTAATGTTCTGTGTTTGAATCGGAGAAAGTAGCTCAGCCCAGATAAGATGTTAGAATTAAGTATATGAAAAGAATCAATTGTACAAATAAACCAAAGTACCTTTTTAATCTGAGTTAAGACTTTGTACAAGTGAGATGTGTGGAACGATATTAGAGCCAAACTTTTCACTAATGAAAACTTGTAGACCGATGGAGCATGATAATGTTAACGCACCATGAACTCTTTTTAAAGGGAAGTTTGCCTTTGTTCTTGATGGGGTGCCCTGTCATAATAAGTGAGGATCAACGGCAGACAGCGTAATGGATCAATAGAGAATTTTGAGAACTGGATCCATTTTTTACAAAGCTTAAAAGTTCAAAAACCTTTTTGACTGGGGTGGCTTTATAAAGTAGAGAATTAAAGTTGAATACAAACTTGATAAAGCAAAGTTTCACTAATTGAAACGCTATAACACATAATCAAATCCAATGAGTTGGAATTATAAGTGTTTCTGTAACCAGCTATGAATGGATGTTGAATTGTGTTGTCTTTCACTGAGTCTTCGGGACTAAAGGTGCAATTGACAGCATGTTTCATCTGAATCCTCCAGTGATGGTGGAAATGATGATAAAACAGTTGGCCGCTCTTCAGAGCCCTACCAGATTTGTGCGGGACCTTGTAAGGTTTGCCTGCATTTGTCTAATTAGAGATGTTGATTTCCCCGGTGTAAAACTAATCAGTTTTTACTTTTGTACAAAATTGATTTTACATACATTTTATATAAACTTGACTTTAATTCAGTGTGACATTGAAGGTTGTGCCCCTTAACATGCAGAGACTCCAAACCATTAAATCCATTAAAGACAAACTGTGGAGAACCCCAGGGAACAATCCTGGGGCCCTTCCTCTTTTGTTAAATATTATACTGTGAGCCATAAGCATCAAGACTTGCTTCAGCCTTAAAAGCAGTCCCCTGACTTTGCTTTTCAAAATGCCCAAGAATAATACCTAACCTAAGTCTGAAAGCCAGTCTGTAGGACTCTCTTTCCGGACAAGGCACATTTAAAATAACTCTCATCGATTTGACCCCTTTAATGATACACACAGTTTATTCTGAAAAGTCTACAGTAGCAGACACCCAGGAGGCTGGCAGCACTGATAAAAGGCCTCACCAGTGGGTGGCACTTTTATAGTTGATTTAAGTTACTTAAATACATGAGTCAGTGAGAAATATATTCTTATTAGTGCTCTGGGGGTTGTTTTTAGAACCATAGCGGCAGCATCTAGAGAGAAATACTGAAAGTGACATTTAACAGAAAACAATGATGATTCAATTCTGCAGGGTTTGGAGAAGTAGTTCTGTGTGGTATCTGCTTTTGTCTAACAGTATTTAAACATTTTAAGATTTTGTTGGAAATTGTTTTACACCATAAATAATTTGTTATTTTGTGTTTTGATGTTTCAGAGAATTCTACTGCAACAAGTGCTCAGAACTACACAGACAACATTTCCTACTGCCAACCACCAGCTGTTGTGTTTATTAAATATATTCATATTGTCCGTCTTCTAATTTTCTTGCTGATCAGTTTTTGTCAGCTTGCTCCTAAATGATTGAAATCCCATTACCGGATCTTTATTTTAATTGTAATAGGAACAAGATGTGATGTGAAAATAATACCTGCGGGGTATTTATTACTGTGATTATGGCAACAACATTGAGGCTGTCAGCAGCTCAAAGTAAAAAGCACCATGTCTCTGTGTGTCCCCGTGCGCTCAAGCCATGTTTCATAACCATGTGGAAAAGGAGAGGAGCAGCTGTGCACCACCCAGCCAGCCAGCCAGTCTCCCTCCCTATGTGTCTTATGAGTACTTTTTCAAAATGTCTCAATGTCTGATGAAGCAAGAAAAGACAGTACCAACTTCATTATGATGGAAGATGCTGAAAAATACCAAGTATTTGACAACACCATTACTGTCTTCTGTTCCTAATTACGACAGTGGCCGACAAAGTCAAACACGTTAGAAAGGAAACGTGCTGCAGCTTCAGAAACGATGCCAATTAAAAAATCTGACAATCCAAAAGAAATATTGCAAGATGCTGCAAATGTGCTGCAGAACGCCAACACAAATATATTGACAGCAAAAACACGCTGCAAATGCAGAAACAAATCAAAGTCAAAAACACTCAAACCCCGAAAACAAATGCAACAGAAAAACCATAAATATACAGTCAACACAGTGGAGGTTCTTCAGGCCTCGAGGGGCAACGCTAACCGAACAGCTTGGTTTTCGACCCGAGAGAGAGCGTGTCCAGGTGAGAGAGTGTGTTTGTTTGTCAAAAATCAACCATTGGTTTTGGCTTTCTTCAGCACCGTTTGACATTTGCAGCTCATTTCTGTGTTGTACTGAATTTCTTTTGGATTTTCTCGTGTGTTTTTGAATTTGTTGCACGTTTTTCCTGATGGAAATGATTTGTTCCATTGTAACACGTTTGCCCTTGTCGGCCACCGTACATTATACAGCGTTTTACCTTTACATCATTTGAAGCAATCCACAGCATATTTAACTGAATCTCCAAAGAAATCTGCAGAAAATGCAAATGAATGAGTATTTCCATCCACTGCCGTTATGCAAATATTAGAAGTTGGGCATATGAAGATAGACAACAAATCATTTCTCTTTCTGCGTTATTTTTGGATGAATTTGGATATGATGGCTTGTTTTTATGTTCCCAATTTCAAGTAATTGATGTAAACTTCTGTTCTACGCTGTCTCTGATATTTCTATTCTGTCACATGCAGTTAGAATTACAGGGAGGATGTCGGATGGACGTACAAGGCTTTGGATTTCAAATCAAATCAAATCAAGTTTATTATTACATTTTTTACCATACATCTCTAAGCAGGGCAGAATGAGAGAGTCTTTGTGTCCAGCCTTCTTCCAACAGTCAATGCTGGTTACCTTTGATCATGGTGGCAGTCCTACAACCTTCACCATATATCAATAGTATTTTAAAAATACGTCCATAATCACTTGTTCAGCCCACTACACTACTATAGTGTTGATGCATATCAATATTTAGGACATCTAAAGACACACTATTAATAAAGGGTATAAATGGTGTTACTGCCAGGTGGAAGCTATGTTTCTGGTTGTCATCCTTAACACTCTCTCTATAAACCTAACTGACTTTCTCCACTGTGAATCATAAATTGAAACAAAAATGCCAAAAACACATCTTCAAAATAGATGTAATTTTCGTACTCAGTTGCTGATTTATGTTACACAATCATGATTCATCCTACTGTATCATGAGTTCATTAAAGCTTGAAGTTTCATAATCCTCCACTTACAATCAGTTTTGTGTTTTCTGTTTTGTGGCAGTAGCAACTGCAATTTCGCCAATGAAGCTATTCAAGAATTATAGTTTAACCCAGAAGCAGTGAAGAACATTGTGTGGCCCTACTTTCTTTACACATTACAGTGTTATGATACATTACAGCTTTCAAAAGTATATACTTGGCCCCTTTTACACATACTTCATTAAATAACTGAAATATAGTTATTGCAATAATAAGAAAAAGAAACATAAATATAGAATTATTATTTAAATAGAGAGTTCACTCCCCTTGTGTCTTGTCTAGTTTTACTTCCTGTCTGTGTGGTTTCCCTCCTGCTGTGATTGTTGATTTTGATCCTCCTGTGTCCATTCACCCTGCCCTTGTGTCTTTACCTTTATCCCCAGCTGTGTCCCGTTCTCGTGATTAGTGTCTGTGTGTATATATCCCTGTCTGTCTCTTTTGCTCCTTATCGTGCTACCTCGTGCTACCTCGTGCTACCTCTTTGCTTCCCTTGTTTGTTCATTCAGTTTACGGTTTACCTTGTTTTGTATTTGTAAGCTTTTATTAATAAAGCTCTCTTTTTCTTAACCCTCTCGTCTGGCGTTCTGCATTTGGGTCCTCCCCTTTACATCATCATAACACATTCTCTCTACAAAATAAGTAGTTTGTTTATGCATTACCCCTCTGTTTTCTCCAAGATGCCCTTGTATGTAATTTGCAGAGCGCTTTGATTTTTATTACTTGTGGGGCTGTAATGGGTGTGTGGGTGGGCAGTAGCGGAAAGGTGAAAATTACCTTTCAGCAGCAATCACACTGATATCTCCAGGAGTTCATTTATATTCAATAAACACATCACATACAAAACACAACACTGACCACAGTGGTAAAAAATAATTGCAATCATACATTTTTATGTAACACGAACACAGGAGCATATCCGTACTGGGGCTACAGGCTGCTACGTTCTTATTCTGGAAGTTCTTATTCTGGAAGTTCTTATTCTACAGTCACAGCTCACGATTCGCAGTGAGGGCGAGAAGCAAGAGAGGACAACAGTACATGTTACTGTTCAGTGCTTAGATTTAGATGTGGGCCAATTTATTGTGGTTAAAGTGGGAGCATCATCAGGGCATTGATATCATATTGAACAATTTTAGATGTGAAAATTAGTTTCTGCCTGTCATCAATATTCCCGTCCTCTCACTTACAGTTCGGTCTCTCTTCCTCCTTATGTCAGCCCTCCTGTTCACCAGAGGGATTTTCTCAATCTGTGTTGTCTGGACTTGTGAAACAGCATCAGTTACAGGCCAAGTAATGTTCCAATTTAAAGTCCACTTTTAGCCAAGTATGGTTCCAATAGCAGTGAGTCTTCTTCCTTTGGGTCCCACAACAGGTGAATCTATTGTGTTGAAGTATAATCACCAGAGCCCGGCTGAGCTGGTGTCGGCGACGACGATGTCGTCCTAATTACAGTTAAGTGAAGTCAGCATTTGCTGTACCACCACTGTGGTTCCAAAACATTATTCTGCCCTCAACACCTTCCTATACATTTTAAAATGTCAACGTTTCCTAATTGTTTATGCAATGAAACTTTATGGAAATAATTTTGTTTTCAGAGATATTCCTGTCCACAATTATCATTTTAATCATCCAGCTGTGAACAGCTCTTTGCCTTTTTGTTTATTACATTGTAGGACAATAGTGTCAATCAACACCCCGGTCAAAAATCAAGCAACTTTAGTATGCGTACTGGCATGTTTGGGAATGCTTCAATTTTCCACTTTTAGTACTGCATACTCAGAAAACCCTTTGAATCAGTTAGTAGTATATTATTGGTTGTTATTCCCTCACAGCTTCTCCCTAAAGTTCAAACTGCAGTAACTCAGCTTAACTGCGCAGGGAGCGGCTGTATTGGTAGCCTGAGAGATTCTTCACTTCAAAGCCTCGTTCACTGAGTTCAGCACTCCAGCACCTGGTTAAACTGCAGAACTTTCTTCACTGTGTGTGTATGTGATCCTATATCAAAACCACGGCTTGCTTCTCTGCAAACTTCTGCAGTCAGATGATACCAAACCCCCAACATTGTATTATATTATATTTTACACATCTAAAGATTAATTTGATGATTACAACTTTGCTGTGTCATGTCATGCCCTCATTTTACTTCATATTATCTGATGAGTAGGAAGCAATGAAATCCTTCTAAAACCTTCTTTGTTATTTCAACTATGAGTGCATAAGGCCCTCATGTATTTATTCCAGACTTAATTGACGTACATTGTTTTCATCTATTGTCCATTTAATGCTATTTGTGTACCCTCCCCCTGGTATGTATTGGCTGTTATTGTACCAAATCTAAAATTTGATTTATTTTATTGTAAAAACACCCTACAAATCTTTTTCACACTGAATTGTTATTGGACTCTTTACGTGATTTCCCTCAAGAAGAAAAAGCCCCGGCTGACTTTTCTGCAGTAATATTCAGTGAAGCGGCTCAGAATATAAATGACTGCGGAATCCATGTAAAGGTATTATGCTAAGCCTGTTCAATACCCCTTGAGAAGAGGCCATGAGAACAGGCTAAAATAGTGAACTCTACACTATTGCCTAGTGTAGTCATGCTGCTGTGGCTAAGAGACAGAGGATTTACAGGGACTTACTTACCCTGAGGGACAGCTATGCAGATACAGTAGTTTATAGGTATATTTAAGTGTTGAGACATCTGTCTTTGAGATATCTGCCACTGCTCCAAAACAATGTGGGTGAAAGAAATTTGGATTGTTGTGATGACAGGAATAAAACAATTACATTTAAAAATGCCAGTTTCTGTAATCCAGAGCACACACTGAACTGTTTAACCCACTTTTATCACAGATCAGCCCAGTCGCTATGACACAATGCTGGCATTGTACATTCTGCAAACCACAGATGCATTGAATGTCAACATTTATAAGTGAGGGAGAACAGCTTGCGACGCACAGAGCAAGTGATGTTATATAGCGATAGCCATGTTGGAAAGTAACATGCTATATCTACGAATACATCAAGCGAGAAAGGTGGAGGTGAGGTGGTCAAACCACACAGGTCAGGACTCTGCCTGGTGTTTGTGTCCTGTGTGCAACCAACAGTTGAGTTATTTTTACCAACAATTTTGTGTCATGTGACTCGTGTCATGTGAGGTTGTCATGTGACTCTAAGTCACTGAGTCACATGAAGTTACGTCCGTAGCTTTCTTTTAACCCAAACCATGAACTTCTTTCTAAACCTAACCAATTATTTCACAGCGTTCATCACGTGGTATTGTGCTTTTCTGCAAGCTTGACACGAACAAACTAAACTCAAGATTGCCTTTTATCATTTTACAAAGTTGTCATGGTGAACATGTAAGCAAACAGTTTCCTACTTACACATTCAGTAGACACACAGCAGCAAAAGGTTTGGAGTTGTGTTTTTGTTCACATGATGATTCTGATTCCAATACTCACTTTTCTTTTAGCTCTGTTTTGTTCTCTACCATCTCCTGAGAAATATATCCGTCTCTTCACCTGCTAACTGCTTCACTATGTTCACCAGCTAGTCGCTAACTGTCTGTCTGCTGTGGTGCAGGGCAGGTAGTTTTCAGTGGAGCTTGTTCGTTGCCTGCCGCTGCTGGAAATGAGGATGATGAGAGCCGTGAGACTGAGCCAACACAATAAAGCTGTAAAACTAAAACAAGGAGCTTAAAGATGCTAAAACGCTCTGCAGACCTGAGGGGAACTACAGTCAGGTGATAATTCTCTGTAGGTTTATCACTATGAGCAACTCCCTCCAGATTACACATGGTTATTTACCTTCAAATCAAATCAAATCAAATTTATTTGTATAGCCCAATATCACAAATTATACATTTGTCTCAGTGTGCTTTACAGACTGTACAGGTTACAACATCCTCTGTCCTTAGACCCTCGCATCGCACAAGGAAAAACTTCCTAAAAGAAACCCCAAAATTAAAGAGGAAAAAATGGAAGAAACCTCAGGGAGAGCAACTGAGGAGGGATCCCTCTCCCAGGACGGACAGACGTGCAATAGATGTCGTGTGTACAGGATAAACAACATAGTACAAATACAACATTTGACAGAAATTATGTTGTGTTGGAAAAAAAAAAGAAATAGAAAGTTTGGATGAATCCAGGAAAATGTCAATAAGGCTTCCCGGTGTCCAGCAGGACCAGGTCAGCAGGCGCTGTCACGATTCATGATCCTGACGTAAACTTTATCAGTGGCAACCTGCCACATGAGAGACAGACACTCCGGGGATGATACCCCGGATGGTGAGTTAGTAACATACATTTACATAAATGCATACAGATAGAGAGAGAGAGAGAGGAGAGAAGGAAGAGAGCAGGGAGGTGTCCCCCGGCAGTCTAAGCCTATAGCAGCATAACTAGGGGCTGATCCAGGGGCTCATCCATTACCTTATCTAAGCACTCCACTAACCAGTGCCTTGGTAGCCAACTGGTTACAGCCGGTGCCACGTAACCGCAACGTCCCAAGTTGGATTCCAGCCATGGGACCTTTGTTGTATGTCAAACCCTTCTTTCTCCCCCCCTTTTCTACACTGTCCTCTACCAAATAAAGGGAAAAACGCCCACCAAAAGATAATTAAAAATATATATTGATTAGTGCAGTTTTAAGGCCATGATCAATTTGCTTGACATTGTGCTTTTGTGATACCTATTCTCAAACAAATGTACAATTAATCAAATCTGATTAATCTGAATCAGCACACAGTAAATCTAGGGCAGATCAAGGTCTGAGGCCTCCGGCCAGTTGCCGGCTTTGCCTGCTTAATAAACTTCTAAAACAGCAGCACATTGGGACCATTTGCCCAGAATACAGTACTTCCATTTCCGGATTATCCAGAGTAACCAGGACATTGACATAGAAATATTTGGTAATTAATGCATTTGTGCAATTAAAGGCCTCATCAGCATATGTGATTATGTTTAATACATCATAGTGATTATGAGGATCATTAGGCGTCTTTGGTCCCCCTTGTTAATAAAAATGCCACGGCTCCAATAAACAGTTATTTCAGAAACACTTTGCAATGGTTTATAAACTGTCAAATTAAAATACACTGAAACATATTTATTTATTTTGCATTAAAAAAATATATATGTGTAAAGAGAGGTCAAGAAGCCGCAGGCTTATACAACCGACCTCCCTTCACCTTAAGGGTACATATTGTGCTCATTTTCAAGTTCATATTTGTATTTGTGGTTTCTAGAACAGTTTACATGTTTTAATTTTCAAAAAGCACATTATGTACTCATACTGTCTGTCTGGATAGACCTGTATTCCCCTCTGAAACTCCTCTCTTTAAGCCCCCTCCTGAAAAAGCCCAGTCTGCTCTGATTAATTGTTCAGTGTTTCCTGGTTTTCCGCATCTGCGCTCTCGGCGTCTGCACCAGCATCAGAGACAGGGAACGACTGTGAAGGAAGTGTCTACATATATAAGGTACAGTGTTGACTCACAACCTTGAGGAAGTCCTGACGGCTCGTTTAAAGGCAGTTTCTGAATACAGGCTGTATGCATTTCTCTGTGGATTGAGCTTTTTACATTACAGTATTCAAAAAAGCATCTAGACTCTGCATTATAATCAAAAATACATGGAAATCTAATTCTTACAATATTGGCTGTTTAAGGAGAAAAACAGAAAAGAAAACTAAGACAACATCATTTAAAAAAAATACCAACAAAAATAAATTACAATGAGCAGAAAAAAAATCTAAGTCTAAATCGAATTGAATCTAAATCAGTAAACAACAATCCAATAACAAAGAGGAAAAGATATATACACACGTCAAGAAGAAATTTGACATTATGAATTAATGTGGTGACAATGTCTTTATTACATTTTCTA